>NW_026857440.1:0-22439 GCF_026571515.1 Ruditapes philippinarum | reverse complement strand
TGAAAAAAATCTTAGTGATTTATTTATTAATAAAGTTTAAAGGTAAATAATTAAATTATATTTTTGTTCTATTGACAGATGCCATGTATTATATATAAGATATGCTGCATCGCATAATGCACCTATTTATTATAACCCTGACACTTGCAAAGATACCCTTAAATGTTTCAACATGTACAAAGGGTACCTCTGACCTAAAACCTTATATAAAAACAGTAACTGATCCATTGACTACTTTGCAATTTTCAAAAATTAAGTATATAGAAATAAGCAGGGTGCGGTACGCACATAGATATGAGAGACAAACACTATTATTTTAATGGTATTTTCTTTAGTTGAAAATATGTTGAGATTTTAGTTGTAATAATTGCCTGAACTCAAGGTACAATTGAAACATTGGAACAGTTTTTGCCTCATTTTCCTTTTTTAGATATTGACGTTTGGGAAAAAGCGTATCTTCAGTGATACATGTATATTTCAAAACTCAAAATTTAATACTATCAAATTAAATTATTTTTATATGGAATTTGAAAATTTTCGGTTACGTTTTCACTGAAGATACGCTTTTTCCAAACGTCATATCTAAAAGGAAAATGAGGCAAAAACTGTTCCATTTGTTTCAATTGTACCTTGAGTTCAGGCAAATTATTACAACTAAATCGTCAACATATTTTCAACTAAGAAAATACCACTAAAATAATAGTGTTTGTTCGTAAATATCTATGTGCGTACCGCACCCTGCTTATTCATTGTCGTGAATTACGCGGGCTAACGGGCTAGCAGTCTAGCGGGCTAAACAGTATAAACTGAGCGGGCTAGCAGTCTAGCGGCTAACAGTGTGAAACTGGGCGGGCTAGCAGTATAGCGGGCTAACAGTGTGAACTGGGCGGGCTAGCAGTCTAGCGGGATAACAGTGTGGTGAACTGGGCGGGCTTAGCAGTCTTTGCGGGCTAACAGTGTGAACTGGGGGCTAGCAGTCCTAGCGGGCTGACATTTGTGAACTGAGCGGGGCTAGCAGTCTAGCGGGCTAACAGTGTGAACTGAAACGGGCTTGGCAGTCTAGCGGGCTAACAGTGTGAACTGGGCGGGCTTGCGGGCCGGAGGGACTAACAGTGTGAACCCTGGGGGGCTAGCAGTCTAGCGGGCTGAGCAGTGGTGAACTGGGCGGGCTGGCGGCCAGCGGGGTAAAATCTAAAACTTTATTGATTCAACATTAAAAACCTCATGATACATTTCCTACCAGTGTGAATTGGACGGGCTGAACAGTGTAGCCGGGCTAGCAGTGTGAACTGGGCGGGCTGGCGGTCCAGCGGGCTAAAATCTAAAACTTTATTGATTGAACATAAAAATGTTATGATACATTACCTGTCAGTGTGAATGTGAGCGGACTAAACAGTTGCGTAGCGGGCTAGCAGTGTGAACTGGACGGGCTGGCGGACAGCGGGCTAAAATCTAAAAACTTTATTGATTCAACATTTAAACCTCATGATACATTACCTTGCAGTGTGAAGTGGGCGGGCTAGAAGTGTAGCGGGCTAGCAGTGTGAACTGGGCGGGCTGGCGGGCCAGCGGGCTAAAAATCTAAAACTTTATTGATTTCAACATTAAAACCTCATGATACAATTTCCTAGCAAGTGTGAAATTGGACGGGCTGACAGTGTAAGCGGGCTAGCAGTGTGAACTGGGTGGGCTGGCGGGCCAGCGGGCTAAAATCTAAAACTTTATTAATTGAACATAAAAAACGTTTATGATACATTACCTGGCAGTGTGAAGTGGGCGGGCTAACAAGTGTAGCGGGCTAGCAGTGTGAACTGGGCGGGCTGGCGGGCCAGCGGGCTAAAAATCTAAAACTTTATTGATTCAACATAAAAACCTCATGATACATTTTCCTAGCAGTGTGAAGTGGACGGGCTTGACAGTGTTGCGGGCTAGCAGTGTGAACTGGGCGGGCTGGTGGGGCAGCGGACTAAAATCTAAAAACTTTATTGATTCAACATAAAAATGTTTATGATACATTACCTGGCAGTGTGTGAAGTGGGCGGGCTTAACAGTGCAGCGGGCTAGCAGTGTGAACTGGACGGGGCTGGCGGGCCAGCGGGCTAAAATCTAAAACTTTATTGATTCAACATTAAAACCTCATGATACATTACCTGGCAGTGTGGAAGTGGGCGGGGCTAGCAGTGTAGCGGGTTTAGCAGTGTGAACTGGGCGGGCTGGCGGGCCAGCGGGCTAAAATCTAAAAAACTTTATTGATTCAACATTAAAACCTCATGATACATTTCTACTAGCAGTGGTGAATTGGAAGGGCTGACAGTGTAGCGGGCGAGCAGTTGGTGAATTGGCGCAGGCTGGCGGGCCAGCGGGCTAAAAATCTAAAACTTTATTAATTGAACATAAAAAACGTTATGATACATTACCTGGCAGTGTGAAGTGGGCGGGCTAACAGTGTAGCGGGCGCTAGCAGTATGAACTGGGCGGGCTGGCGGGCCCCACGGGGATTAAATCTAAAACTTTATTGATTAAACATAAAAAATGTTATGATACATTACCTGGCAGACAGTGTGAAGTGGGCGGGCTAACAGTGTAAGCGGGCTAGCAAGTGTGAACTGGGCGGGCTGGCGGGCCAGCCGGGCTAAAATCTAAAACTTTATTGATTGAAAGCATGTAAAAATGTTTATGATACATTACCTGGCAGTGTGAAGTGGGCGGGCTAACAGTGGTAGCGGGCTAGCAAGTGTGTGAACTGGGGCGGGGCTGGCGGGCCAGCAGGCTAAAAATCTAAAACTTTTTATTGATTCAACATTAAAAACCCTCATGATACATTTCCTAGCAGTGTGAACTGGGCGGGCTAACAGTGTAGCGGGCTAGCAGTGTGAACTGAGCGGCTGGCGGGTCAGCATGGCTAAACGTTAATACTTAATTGAATCAACATTAAAACCTCATGATAAACCCATGTCTAGCAGTGTGGAGTTAGCGGACTGCACAGTGAAGCGGGCTAGCAGAGTGAACTAGGCGGGCTGGCAGGCCAGCGGATTAAACCTAAAAACTTTATTGATTGAAACATAAAAAAGTCGTTATGATACATTAATTGGCAGTGTGAAGTGGGGGGTCAACAGTGTAGCGGGCTAGCAGTGTTGAAACTGGGGGGCGGGCTGGCGGCCAGCGGGCTTAAATCTAAAAAACTTTTTTTGATTGAACATAAAAAACGTTATGTATACATTACCTGGCAGTGTGAAGTGGGCGGGCTAACAGTGTAACGGGCAAGTAGTGTGATCTGAGCGGGCTTGTTGGGCCAGCGGGCTTAAAATCTAAAAACTTTATTGATTTAACCATAAAAACGTTATGATAATTACCTGGCAGTTTTGAAGTGGGCGGGCTAAACAGTGTAGGCGGACTAGCAGTGTGAACTGGGGGGGCTTTTGGTGGGCCCAGCGGGCTAAACTTTTAATACTTAAAATTTTGTATCAACATGGAAAACCTCGTGATAATATATTTCTTAGGAAGTGTGACAATATGAAAACCTCATGATACATTTCTAAGAAGTGTGAATGGGAGGGCTGGCGTGTTCATGATTCATTAACTGAAGTTGGCGGTTTTTTTCAGCATGGCAAAGAATACAGGCACAGTTATGGACTTACAAAAGGATTAAAACCCAAAACCCTTTGTACTTGAGCCCAACTTTTGGCGAACTGGTTAAATATACCGGACTCTCAGTCCAGGGGCAGAGATTTTTCTGGGGTCACCCCTGTCAAATATTCCGTATTAAAGTTAAACCCATGGTCTCAACCAACCAGGGATGGTATGGAACTGGCATAATTTTTGTTTTTAATAGCAAAATCTAGACATTTTTAAAACTCCTAATTCCCGGGCAGGCTGAAACAAACTACGGACATTAACACTTAATTTAAGTGCTTTGAACCGAGTATACTCAGCCCTTTTCGCGAAACAATCGCAGATCCACATCAGTCGGGGTGCGCATTCGCGCCGTTCTGCCAAAAATCTTAGCACTGTTTACTGCCCAACCACTGAAGTATGATTCTAGTGTCCAGGCACCGAACATTGTGGAACCTGATCAACTGTCTCTTGTTGGCGCCTATTGATATAACTCAAAAACGAGAACGGTGACCCCAAATTATTTTTTGCTTAAAATGTTTCTGTTATCATATTTTAACAACATGCCAAGTTTTTTTTTTCTTTTTTTTTTTTATAATCACATTGATTTTATTTTCTTTCTTTTTTTTATTTTCGTTTTTTTATTTTTTTTTTTGAGGCCCTTAAATGGTAACCCCGTTTATTTTGAACACAGATAAATACATTACATACAAACATACATACATACAAAGACATACATATATATAAAACAAACAAAACAAACCAACAACTGGTACATTAAAAATATAGAAGCCTGTGATTGAATTTATAATCTCACTTAACTTTGCAATATATAGTTTTGTAACCTGTAGTCTATATGAATAAAAACTGTTTCTAGTCATATTGTGTTTAAAACTAATAATAACACATAATCAATAAAAAACAATGTCCACACTCCACATACTAATCTTGGTATGAAGAAATGAAAATATATTTCAAAACTGTCCCACTGTTTGGTCAAAAATATCTACTTTGTTAATATTTTTTGTGTTTTCTCTCTCGACTTTGGTATTGGTACTTAATATAATGCTTAGCAGCCTCTATAGTCGGTCTCTTTAAAATTCATTTTACAAAAATATATATACTTTTGACAAATAAAAGCAAAAGATTAGTTTCATTATCCACATTTTGTATTCCTAAAAGAAATTTTATTCTTGTCAAATGTAAATGAGTATTTTCAAAAAGACCATGAATCATATCAAAAACAACTTCACAGTCCCAAAAAAGGTGTTCAAAGCTTTCAGAAAATTTATTGCAAAAACTGCAGTTTGGATTATCTTTGTATTGTATCTTATACAAAAGTTCGTTTGTGCCAAGTATTCTGTGTACAATTCTGTATTGAAACCATTGTAAATTCGTGTCTTTAGTGGTTTCAAAAATAAGTGAAAAAAATGTATTCCATTCTTTATCTTCAAAATTAGTATTAAGGTTTTGTTCCCATTTAAGTTTACAAACAGCTGTACTGTTATTTGATTTGAATATATTATGCATAGGTTGTGAACCCTTTTCATTTTTAGCTCACCTGTCACAAAGTGACAGGGTGAGCTTTTGTGATCGCTTTTCGTCCGGCGTCCGTCGTCCGTCCGTCGTCCGTCCGTCGTCCGTAAACTTTTACTTTAAATGACATCTCCTCATAAACCACTAGGCCAATTTCATCCAAACTTCACAGGAATGTTCCTTTGGTGGTCACCTTTAAAAATTGTTCAAAGAATTTAATTCCATGCAGAACTCTGGTTGCCATGGCAACCGAAAGAAAAAACTTTAAATATCTTCTTTTAAAAAACCCTAAGAGCTAGAGCTTAGATATTTGGCATGAAACATCTTTCTAGTGAGAGTGTCTACCTAGTTTGTTCAAATAAAAGCCCTGGGGTCAAAATTGGCCCCGCCCCAGGGGGTCATTGATTTTCCCTATATGCATATAGTAAAAACTTAAAAAATCTTCTTTTAAAGAACCCAAAGAGCTAGAGCTAAGATATTTAGCATGAAACATGTTCTAATGAGTGCCTACCAAGTTTGTTCAAATATAAGCCCTGGGGTCAAAATTGGCCCCGCCCCAGGGGGTCATTGATTTTCCCTATATGCATATAGTAAAAACTTAAAAAATCTTCTTTTAAAGAACTCAAAGAGCTAGAGCTAATTTATTTAGCATCAAACATGTTCTAATAGGTGTCTACCAGGTTTGTTCAAATAAAAGCCCTGGGGTCAAAATTGGCCCCGCCCCGGGGTCATGGATTTTCCTTATTTGTGTATAGCAAAAACTTAAAAAATCTTCTTTGAAAAAACCCAAATAGCTAGAGTTTAGATATTAAGCATGAAACATCTTCTAGTGAGTGTCTACAAAAGTTTGTTCAAATAAAAGCCCTGGGGTCAAAACTGGCCCCGCCCCAGGGGTGTCATTGTTTTTAACTATATGTGTATAGTAAAAATTAAAAAAAAATCTTCTTTTAAAAAGCCCAATGAGCTAGAACTTAGATGTTTAGCATGAAACATCTTCTTATGGATGTGTGTGTGTGGGGGGCTATATACAGGTGAGCGACCTCAGGGCCATCATGGCCCTCTTGTTTAATATCTGAGAGAGTATTGGTGGAATATAAGGTCTTGAAACATATTTTAAACCACTAATAGAATAACCAACACTCTTAAGATATTTAACTACTGCGTTACATATGCCTTGAAAATGCAAAAAAAAATAGCACTCAAATTATAAATTTTATTGAATTCATGGATCTCATATAAATCCCCAAGTCACCTGATCGTGTTTTCAGTATACCATGCATCACTTAAATATCAATACGGATTTAAAACCATTTAGTGTACTCTCAAGGATCGTGTATACTATATGAAACAATCATTGTTAGCCCGCCGAGTTCACACTGCTAACAAATGCATCATACCGCTTTAGTGTTAAAATAATTAAGTATTGAATTTAGACCACTAGACTGCTAGCACGCTACACTGTTAGCTCACCGAGCTTATACTGCTAGGAAATATATAGTCAGGTTTTTATGTTGATTCAATTAAGTTTTAAAGTTTAACCCGCCAGCCCGCCCAGTTCACACTGCTAGCCCGACACACTGTTAGCCCGTCCATTTCACACTGCCAGGTAATGTATCATAACGTTTTCATGTTCATTCAGTAAAGTTTTAGAGTTTAGCCCGCTGGTCCGCCAGCCCGCCCAGTTCACACTGCTAGCCCGCTACACTGTCAGCCCGCCCACTTCACACTGCTGGGAAATGTATCATGAGGTTTTAATGTTGATTCAATTAAGTATTAGAGTTTAGCCCGCCAGCCCGCCCAGTTCACACTGCTAGCCCGCTACACTGTTATCCCGCCCACTTCACACTGCTAGGAAATGTGTCAAGGGGGTTTTAATGTTGATTCAATTAAGTATTAAAGTTTAGCCCGCTGACCTGCCAGCCTGTCCAGTTCACACTGCTAGCCCGCTACACTGTTAGCGTGCCCACTTCACACTGCTAGGAAATGTATCATGTGGGTTTAATGTTGATTCAATTAAGTATTAAAGTTTTATCCCGCTTGCCGCCAGCCCGCCAGTTCACACTGCTAGCCAGCTCCACTGCTAGCCTCGACCACTTCACACTGCTAGGAAAATGTATCATCACGTTTTCATGTTCAATCAGTGAAGTTTTAGAGTTTAACCCGCTGGCCCGCCATCCCGCCCAGTTCACACTGCCATTCCGCTAGACTGCTAACCCGCCCAGTTCACACTGTTAGCCCTCCGGCCCGCCAGCCCGCCCACTTCACACTGCCCGGTAATGTATTATAACGTTCTCATGTTCAATAACATGTAGTTTTTAGGCCGCTGGCCCGCCAGCCCGCCAAGTTCACACTGCTAATCCTCTAAACTATTAGCCCGCCCACTTCACACTGCTAGGAAATGTATCATGTGGTTTTAATGTTGATTCAATTAAGTATTAAAGTTTTGCCCGCTGGCCGCCAGCCCGCCCAGTTCACACTGCTAGCCCGCTACACTGTTAGCCCGCCCAATTCACACTGCTAGGAAATGTATCATGTGGTTTTAATGTTTGATTCAATTAAGTATTAGAGTTTAGCCCGCCAGCCCGCCCAGTTCACACTGTTCGTCAGCTTAGACTACTAGCCCGCCCACTTCACACTGCTAGGAAATGAATTCATGTGGTTTTAATGTTGATTCAATTAAATATTTATAGTTTATCCCGCCAGCCCGCCCAGTTTACACTGCTAGCCCGCTGCACTGTTAGCCCGCCCACTTCACACTGCCAGGTAATGTATCATGACATTTTTATATGCAATAAATAAAGTTTTAGATTTTAGCCCGCTGGCCCGCCAGCCCGCCCAGTTCATACTGCTAGCCCGCTACACTGTTAACCCGCCCACTTCACACTGCCAGGTAATGTATCATGAGGTTTTAATGTTGAATCAAGAAAGTTTTAGATTTAAGCCCGCTGGCCCGCCAGCCCGCCCAGGTCACACTGCTATCCCGCTACACTGTCAGTCCGCCCCACTTCACACTGCCAGGTAATGTATCATAACGTTTTATGTTCAAACAATAAAAGTTTTAGATTTTAGCCCGCTGGCCCGCCAGCCCGCCCAGTTCACACTGCTAACCCGCTACACTGTCAGCCCGTCCAATTCACAGTGCTAGGAAATGTATCATGAGGTTTTAATGTTCAATCAATAAAGTTTTAGATTTTAGCCCGCTGACCCGCAAGCCCGCCCAGTTCACACTGCTAGCCCGCTACACTGTTAGCCCGCCCACTTCACACTGCCAGGTAATGTATCATGAGGTTTTAATGTTGAATCAATAAAGTTTTAGATTTTAGCCCGCTGACCCGCCAGCCCGCCCAGTTCACACTGCTAGCCCGCTACACTGTTAGCCCGCCCACTTCACACTGCCAGGTAATGTATCATGAGGTTTTAATGTTGAATCAATAAAGTTTTAGATTTTAGCCCGCTGGCCCGCCAGCCCGCCCAGTTCACACTGCTAGCCCGCTACACTGTTAGCCCGCCCACTTCACACTGCCAGGTAATGTATCATAACATTTTTTATGTTCAATCAATAAAAGTTTTTAGATTTTAGCCGCTGGCCCGCTAGCCCGCCCAGTTCATAGTGCTAGCCCGCTACACTGTCAGCCCGTCCAGTTCACACTGTTAGCCCGCTAGACTGCTAGCCGCCCAGTTCACACTGTTATTCCGCTAGACTGCTAGCCCGCCCAGTTCACACTGTTATCCCGCTAGACTGCTAGCCCGCCCAGTTCACACTGTTAGCCCGCTATACTGCTAGCCCGCCCAGTTCACACTGTTAGCCCGCTAGACTGCTAGCCCGCTCAGTTCATACTGTTAGCCCGCTAGACTGCTAGCCCGTTAGCCCGCGTACTTCACGGACATACCGAAAAACCTATCAATGTGAGGTTTCATGTAATTTTTTAGTGATAAATGATTCCGAAGGATCCTTTTGTTTCCAGATTTTCTTACTTGTACTTTTATCTTGTAAGAAACAGTTGTACATAAACGATACACAAAATATAAACCTAATTAGCATTGTATCTGCATTAATAACACAAAAACTGATGAGTGCTTTCGTTAATCAGTTCTCATAAAACGAAATAAGGAACATTAAGAAGAAATGCAAGGATTTAGACATAATCAGGTTTTTTTTTCTTGTTATATTTTACGAATAGCATGAATGATTCTTAGAATAGTGTATGCTTATATGCAGATCTTTGCATTTATTTAAATAATAAGTTATTGTTTTTGTAAGTACAAGGAGTAATTATATAAATAACATCAAAAAAGTATGCAAAAACCTTCTAAGATGAAATAGAAAAGACTATAATTGCGTTTACTTTTATCTTAGACATGTATATATAAGTTGTAAAGAATCAGGCTTTCTCTTAGAAAAAATGAAACAATTGTTGTTTAAAACTAAATCCAGAATATATTTAAACGAAATATTTTCAATATGAAGTTTATGTCGCTAAGTATTAATCACACACTCGAGCTGTCATGTCTACTTTACTTTATTATTCCTAGTATTGAATTACGATGTGTGTAAATCCCCAGTTTGGCGCGTTCTTTGCACACAATTAAGGCATACTCATTAAAGTTCAAGATATATTCATAAGTAGAATAAAATAAGAAAATAAGTCAAATTTGGTGTGACTAGAATAAATTATAATAGAATAGAATAGAATGGAAAACAATAACTGGTCAATAAACAGTGTCAAAATGATTCATTAGTTTCGCTATTATTGAAATGGGAAAAGATGTTGTGCGTGCCTAATATAATATACCGTGTCTTTTACTTTACAGAAATGAAAAAATGAGATATTTGAAAAATGTCTTTAAGGTGAATTGTCTGTAAAACAATGAATAATTACGTAAATAGTATTAGGTATTTACACGGTGCTTGAACACAATATTGATAAAGTTCAAAGTGATTTAAAATGAACATTTAATATATGAATAATAAGTATAATGTTTTGTTCCACAACACTTTATTATAGAGATATTTGTAATATCGGATCATGAATCATCTCACACTTGACAGCAACATCAATTTACAATTCTTTTGAGGTTTGTTGTTATGTCTAAAAGTATATATCAACGTCATTATTAGTTGTATTACAAATCTTCTAGTATAGACCAATTCACTTTAAAATCTGCTATAACTATTTTGAAAGTTGTTGTCTTTAAAGAGTTAACATGAACATTAAATTTATTCTAATCTCCCTTTTTTTCTCTTACTGAAGAGAGACAATTGTTTGACAAAATGGAATCATGCATTGTGGAACTTATTGATTTATATAGAATTATACAATTTGACTGTTATTAAATCACGGTATAACATCTTCATTTAAATGTTGCTGATATATTTTTTCAACTTAAAGTATTTTCTTGTTATCATTCGTTCAAATTCAGTAAATAACACTCTCCCGATAAAACCTAAGATAACAGTTGAAAGAATTTGATTAATCATAGCAATATGTGTAGGTTTGAGTGCATATTGGGTGTTCTTCGTAAATAAGAAAGCTAAAAAAGAGCGGAGCTTGCGGAGCGACTGTAGCTTTTTTATTTACGAAGAACATCCAATATGCACTCTAACCGGCTCAGCGATCCGCCCACTTGCGTTTTATAATATAAAACGTCCAGTTTATATAAAATCTGTTCTATTAAGATTTGAAACCTGAAAATTTGAAAAATCCTCGTCGGTGATTGGCTTAAAAAAAATGGCGAGCACTTAGACTAAACTCAATGTCTCTCACGTAGGAATAGAGACTAAAAAGTCACATGTGTGCCTTAACTTTTATTTCTGCATAATATTAGACAATAAATATACTTCATTTAATTTTCAAAAAGTTTTGAAAGCAAAATATTTACCTGTAAATTTCGCTCAAGGTTGATGTCATGTCAGTATACATTAGTAGGATTAGTCTCATTGTTCAAACAGAAAGAAAATTATAAATTCCACGGATGTGACACAATAACTAGACATCAGTCATGCGTGATAGTTGTCGTCAGAGTAAAGTATTTCATGTCAAAAATAATTGATGCATTCACGAAGGAATTAGTGAATTTCACAATATATTCAATCGCCGTAAAAGATTGGTCAAGTGAAAAAATGGATACGTCAAGAATTGTTGAAATTTAATGTAGCATGTTAAATATTGTACTGTTAAATGATATTCGCTCAATGGGCACTAGTAACTGTGATTTTCATGGATATGTAAAAACGCTAACTTTTGTAATAAAAAAGCTTACTAGACTACTAAGAGTCGAAAATGATATACTTTTTTGTTTTAGCATTCATAAATTGGGAGAAAATGAGATTTCCATAAAACAGCAGGGGCTAAGTGGCAAAAATGTTGTGTCAAAAGTTTAGTATTCCTGAAGTCAATGCTAATTTGAATATAATTTATCACTTTCAATAATGTCACTCATGGACAGACTTCATGAAATGGAAGGTGCAATTTTGACCTTAAAGTCATTATCTATTTCCCTGGTAACTTAGCATCCCCATTTCCAAGAACGTTGACGTTAAACACATTTAACAAGAAATGTATGAATTGATATCATAATTTGTTTGCTTTTGTAGACACAATGCATTTATTTGATATATGCAATTAATAAACGTTTTTTAGTCCATTTAAATTGTCAATGATAACACCGCATTCCGTTTCAAGTGTTACAGTAATAGACAAGCATATTTTATGAATACAATTGTCCTCAAGTTTTAAAGAAAATTCTTGTATAGCATTGATTTGGATGCAAAGCACTTTATAGCAGTATGACACGTGTGTTAAATACCTGTTGTTGTATAATAAAACAACTAGTTAACACAAACACTATTACAATTTTGGAGAATAAATACAACCGGAAATCTATTTTGGAAACATTTCTCGTCGCGTTCACCTAACAAATCTGTTTATTTGGAAGAATAACACAATGGCATCTAATAGGCAAACTATAGACGAGCTGTTTGACCTTTAGAAACAAATGTTTAATTGGCACAAATGAGTCTAGCGTATAAGATATTAAGATTATATCATCATAATTGATTCATGTGTTTCCAATTTTTATCTTTCATTCAATCTTCATTCATTCTCAATCTATCTTCTTGACAGTGAGAATTGCATAAATATCTAAATGCCAAATGAATAGTTTAGATCTGTCAGTTGATTCTTTCAAATCAGATAATTTCACATTACTCGAATGAAAACCATTTAAAATATGAGACAAACGTACGTTAGACGTGCTGTTACATAATTTGAGCAATTTGGACTCAATAGTACTTAAACTGTAGTCGTTGGAATACTTGCGCACTCGCACTCTGTCCGATGCACTTGGCCAGAAACTGATATTTTTATATTGATGACTATTATATTGATGACTAGTATTCGGTGATATCATGAGAAAGAATATAAAAATTGAACCATTTTCAAACTGATATGTACAAACCCTTTTATTTATTTATTTCTGTTAGTGAAATTAATAATAAAGACAAATTTAATTATAATTATAAGGCTATTGTTAACAGGTTAACGTCTCTCCTTGGATGCACTGTCTTATATACAATTGAAAACATCGCAATTTGAGATTTTTATGTAACAGTAGATTCAAATGAATGAAGTATCCGTTTAAAAGGTATGTATCACCGACGCGATTTTGTTGTTTTTCTGACCTTGGATTTTAATAGAAATGTCACCATGAATGTTGTTCGGACTAAAATGTATTGGGTTGAAAGTTAGTTTTCAAACGCGCTATTCATTGTTAATTTCTATTATAATGTTACACTTTTCTTTTGATATGACATATGGATTAAGTGAATTGCGTATTTACAAAATATCACGTCCCAACTGATTCTGCAACCTTTTAATTATTTTATGTAATTTTTTAAAAAAAAACTTCCTTGGAAGTTTTAATCAATCATTTGGTGGCATATGCTAACATTGCTCTAATATATTTTTTCTTCGCTTGTCAATCAAAGTTCTCTTTAATAATGAACAGAAATGAAAACAGGAATCAAAAGTGCCAAGCTTTATTACTCTTTGTTAATGGTTTCAAAATGATTTGGTGTGTTGACAACCACTTTGTAAACGCCGTGTTACCATGAAGTAATTAAAGATCGTTTGAATTATGCGTTGTAAGCATCGACACAAGCACATATTGTATCAATTGTTATGCGTAAGGCAAATAACTCGAAACATTTCATTTTAAAAAAATTATACAGTTTCTGGGCTTATAGAATGAAGTTATTATACATTGTTGAGTACAAAACTGAATTCTGTTGAACGAGTGGACATTTGAGAAACCTATGTTTGATGCGGCGCTAGCGGAGTTTGATATGGATGTTGCAGCTACGTACGAGTCAAATAGAATCAATAGAATCAGTATAGTTCTCACCCATGTTTAATGTCCTTATTATTTCACCTTTATTTTTCTAAATTTTTATCTGCTATTTATAGATAGGAAATATCGGTTAATGTATCTATCACTTAATTCAACATTATAGTTAATTCCTTTGTGGTTTGTTGTCATGTATGATATCTAATGCTATTTAACATAGGTTTCATCTTTTTTCATCGTAAAGACACCTTGTTATACCTCAAACATTTTACTTACCCTCGAATCTATGGCATGTATTTCTGGGCATAACATACGGTGTCACTATAGTATGTAGCCATAATAAAATCAAAAAAAGGTACACTGAAACAGCAGGTGTTATAGTATTGCAAATAAATAGTATCATTTAAATAAATGTTAACTTTGAAAGTAAATAGTAAATTAACTAATTGTTTGAAAAGCATCAGGTAAATGTGTGCGTGTAAGTTACTGTATGAAAGAACATTTTTAAGTTTTGGAATGCATAGACTACTTAAAATTTCACTTCCATTTGTTCCTCGAAAAACGTAACTTTCATATGATAAAGTTACTAATGTACCTCTACAAATTCTGCGAATTCATTTGCGAGGATAAAATAAATTTTGTTCTTGAGTTGTTATATACAAACACATTTTGCATAAGTAAGACATCTTTCATCTGCTATCAAACGTTTTCCCTTTCAAACAAAAAACAAATAAAGAATACGAAAATGATGAAAATAATGAACGTGATTTCGTACAATTACTTCGGTCGAAGATAGTTTAAATTGGTTTCCGCGAAACATATAACGAGCTCAGTCTTTTTTGGAAGATAATGGCCGGTATCTTCTCGTAATGCAATACTAAAATTGTGTATCAGTTCACCTTTGTTATAATGCAAAATAATACATTTATGTGCTATTGTTCAAATTATATCGTGCAGAAAAAGACAATTAACTTTATTGGCAATTTACATGTGTTTATTCTGTATTGAATTACTAAATGAAAAGGCATGTTAGAAATACAGTATCATCGCATAATATGCAAACACAAATATTTGTCTAAGAGAAGAATAATAGCGGCTTGATTGTGTATTGACATATTTGTCTCAAAAGTCGTTTCAAATGTTTGATTTGTTCAAGGTCCGTTATGTTTATTAATGTTGCAATGGCATTAAATAAACATCTCTGCTTCTTTGAAAGAAGACGATAATTTTTCAACACAGCCACTGGTTATGTCGTGAAAATCCGCAAGCAAAATAATTCATTCATGTTTTCTTAGTATTGTTATAAGAAATTGTAAAAGAATGAAGACTATGTTTTTCAAAAGCGTAACGTAAACACTTTCTTACTTTCAGGATCGGCGACACTTTTACTTTTATATACTAATAGAGCCGGTGCTAAGGAAAGTGGATAACAGTCCCCCAAGGACCAGAATCAATAAATTTTTAAAGTAAATGTTTTTGTTTCTGCTTTGCTGCTCGTTAGAGGAGTGATCTCGAGCATATATTAAATGTATGAATGCTATTCGTACTTATAGAACCTTATCTGCAGCATCATTTGTAAACACTATCTATGTTTAACATTTTATTTGTGAAAAAAGCTGACATATATTCAGAAATGAGTTTCAAACCACCCATGCTGGGAATGTAGATACTCAAGTAATTCCTTGTGCTCACATTTTAAATTTATTATATTGTTTATTTTAAGATTGTATCCATAGGCTAACGCCTGAATTTTGTTTAATAAACCAAAATTATTTATTTGTCTTCGTACCAGATCTGATGAATGCATTAGGCCCGCTCTTAAACATTGGCATCGGTTATCCAGGAATATTTGTACATTGAGTAAAGGACTTGATTAGCATCATTTCATGTGAGCATTATTCAAGTTAATGCGTTCAAGTGCGTGTTGTCGTTTTCAATAGCATGGTGCAAAGGCATAATATCATCATAGAAACTAAATAGAATGGATTTCTTAAGAGAAGAATCTTGTTTGACACTTGATAAAGGACGGTACAATTAGAATCATGGAAAATTTCGAGCGTTACTAACTTGTGACAACTCCAGTTATTCCTTATAATTATAACAGATCTTATTTCTTTTGCATTTGTAGCTATGCAATAATTGGCAGATTGGTTTTTCATTTCATTGTTTTTCACATTGGTTTGAATTGCCTGACAATACGAATTGCTTAATCATTTAAAAAAAGTACGTGCATCTGAATACCGACAAGAGTTTATATTCAAAGACTGCAAGGTTTTTCGCAAATGTATCAATTGATTAATTTTGTTTCAAGGATTGTAATGTTTATCAGTATTGAAATGACATCAAACAATTGTATCTGTCCAAATAAAAAAAATCTGTAACAATTTAGGCTGGAAGTTGATGAATATGTTAACATATTAACATCATCGTATATTTGTAGATTATACATGTATAGACCGGAACACGTGTACTTTTTCAGTTTACAGCACATCTAGAAGATAGTGTCCTAGGGTGTTCTATTACATGAAGCAGCGTAGTGTGCAGATTTTGAGCGGGGATACATTTGCACTGTAATGAAATTGTATGTGTCTGCCAAGATCATGTTTCAATAATACATGGTTATTGCTATAGATCACAAATACTAGTATACATATTATAAAAGGGTTGTCCGTGAAGGTAACATGATATATTTTTTTTTGTATTTTTAGTATTTTGACACTTTAAGTCAATGTTGTCTATTAAAAGGCATAACGGCTGTACTGGCTATAGTATAGACGTAAAACTACTGACAGTAAAGTAATTATAGTTTGTAATTTGATTTCATATGCCTGCCAGTAAATTACTATCTGTAATTGACTTTTTTTCTGAACGAAATCAATTACCAAAACCGCCTACGTAATTGATTCGCTTTACTAGGGCTGAAAGTGTCAATGTTTTAGTTTAAGTCAATATAAGGTTTGGTATTTACTGCATTTATGTATTAAATGTCTTGAACAGAGACAAATGTGAAAGGGTGAATATAATTTGTCTAAAACAATGATAGGCAAAAGTCATCAACACTTACTCGAGATGATTTTTATCATACATGTTTCAAATACCATATTCGTTTTTTGTAGGAATATGCTAAGCATTTTCACTGGTCTTATCTTATCCTTTATTCATTACTTTCTGTTTTCATCTATTTTAGGTTTTCCTAGACATTAATTATCTCAATTGCATAATAACTTGTAAAATCATACGCATTGTTCAAGTACATTATAACTATTGGGTCTTCTGAATAATAATAAAATTGTTAAAATATACGTTAAGGTGACAACAGACACTTTCCGTGGTACTCACATAAATGTCATTTAAACTAAGTTATTTTAGTAATAATTGTTATTTATTTAATCTTTGTGCATTAAATATCGTTGATCATCATAAAAAATAACATATTTGAAAAAAATGCCTTTGTAAATGATTGATTTTGAATAAAAATCCTAAAATTTTAAATCTTCATATCAAAGTCATTTTTTATTTTTTTGTCATCAAACTTTTGGAAAATAACCATACTTATATTATCTGGGGAACCGTGTCTCAAATATTTTCTATCTTTTCTCAAAAAAATATTACGTAACGTCAAACATTTTATGCGACTTTTTTCACCATACATATTACGTAATTAAAGATAATTAAGTCGCTGATTGAGCAAACAAAAATCCCTGACACGGTTCCCTCCGTAAATGAATTTCCTTTCATGTGCTTTAAACCGCATGTTAATTGCTTGATTATTAAAAAAGTTATGCCGATTCAAAGTTAGTCCGACCCGGATCAAACGAAGTGTCATAAATTGGCTGTTCTTTCTCGGACCCCTACGTTTCACGCTAAATAATTGCATAATACACAAATATCGCACCAGAGAGGGTCACAAGTTGCGGTAACATACTCTAACAACATTTTATGACCCAGTGACATCTGACCAATTAAAAAGCTGCTGATTAATATCAGTTTATAGCCGAAATTTCTTCAATTCTTAACGTGATTTACTTTCCGTCTGGTATCTGTCGCACATGTCACGTGACTATCGGTAAAATATGAGGCACTCAGTGGGGGGAAATGGAACGCATTGCGCACCGCTAGCGGGGTATTTAATTGTTTCCTTTTTGAAGTTTATTAAATGATTATCATCAGCATTATTATTGTATTATACCAGTGTCACTCTGCCTGTGTATTCGTGTATGAAATTCCGTTAAAATATAAAATAAAATAACAAAAAACTGAGCTTCTGACAGTCTTTTAAAGTCCATGGTAGATGTACAAATAAGAACGGGATATTATATATTTTTTTCCACCAAATTGATAATGCATCACATATTTTAATAGAAATAAAAGATATTACTCGATCATTATGATCTGGCCTTCTTGACTTCTATTATCATGAATATCATCTATGCACGGCATAAAGATCCAGTTTCTACCGGGATAGACAATAAATTTCATATTTTGTCCCAGATTTATTAGTACTGTGTCCGATTTACTGGCGAACAATTTATTTTCACTGAAAATATATTTTAATATCTTTTTTTTATTCATAGAGAAATAATCATCCTTAGACAATCTAAAATGGTTTAGAAATTTGTCAGGGACACCTTACCACAAGTCATATAGGCGTTCACATAAAAAATGTTGTCTGTTTTTTGTTGTTAATTGTTTTACTTGACATTGTTAGAAAACGAGGTTGAATGTAAAGTAAACCCTTGAATCCGTACAAAAGTCTATCAACTCAATGTAATATCTATCAGATTAACGGGGACAGACAAATTATTCTCACACATTATGGATATTTTAGCAACTACATTTTTAATCAACCCCGTGGTCGTGCGATTTGCCGCTATGCTTAATTATTTATGTTTCATACATTATGTTACGTACATTGGCCGACAATTTTTTAATTTATAAAAAAAGGCTAAATGTTGAGATATTCATAAAAGATGTACGGTAGTTCGATACATGTATTACGAGTAGTATGGACCAGTATGGACCTGTAACTCACGCATATATGGAACTACCGATTTCCCTCATTGATGCCTCAACAGGGGGCGGAGCGTTATCGATAATCGACAGGTTACACGAATAGCAGATACAAATAGTATAGGTACCGTTTTAAAACGTTTAAAACACATTTTTTGGACTAACTGCTTCCAAAATTAAATCACGAATGTGTTCAGAAAAGGTTGATAAATCTACTTAGCAAAAAATCTCATTTTAGGTATTTTCAGTGATAATTGACTCCGTTGTCACCTTAACTTTATTGAGCATTAAATGATAACACAGCATACTACGTTTTGCTCGTACCACATAAACAAACGGTGGCTGCACAACTCTTCACAATGACCACCATTCAACATCTATATAGTCAATACCATTTTACAAAATTATCTTTTAACAAGTCAAATAATTAATAATTTATAGATGTACCTTATATTATGATATAAACATAATTTATCGAATAGATATGATACGGGTAATATGTAAATTTAATATGTTATGCAATACGAGTATGTTCTACGATTTGGCTGTATAAATAACTTAAACATTGATTATTTTAAAAAAAAACTCGTTATATAAGTACTACATATAACCTAAGATATGCATGTTTAAATATGATGAGTAATTTGTGTAATTATTATTCACATATACATTTGGCAATTTATTATACATTGGACAAACATATATTTACAATATACCTTAACAAATTGTTTTATTTCATTTGATTTTGACAAATATGGAACAAACATACAGTCAAGTACAATTTGACTAACTCTAAACATATATTGGCGACAATCATATGTGGATACGCTAGACGGCAAATATACCAATCAAAGCTGGCAATATATTTGCCTTTAAATTCGTTAGGAAAACACCAGGTAAATGTTATCTGAAATTGGTAATCTATATACTTGATAATTACTGTATCAATTATCATTACATTTTTTTGCTTAACAAATGTATTGCTGCATTGTTATCATTCGAAAAACGTTTACTATTATATATTCGCTTTTTAATTGATATTAATTAACAAGGGCTTGCATAGCAATTGTTCTTTATTATGAAGGTACGAGTATTTTACATTAAGTCATACAACGATAATTGTTGTACTTTATATCTACAACAATCTGCAAAAAGGTTTATATACAGAATGAAGGTTTATATCCAGAATTCTAGAAATAACTACATAAATTCTTCCTCTACGTTATCTGCCTTGCACTCTGTTTGAAAGAGCAGAAGTTGATTTATATTTGAAGTGCGCTTTTTGTTTCCGATAGTATAGATCAACGACAACTACCACAATAAGCTTTAATTGCAATTGTGTTTGTACAGAATATTCAAAGTCATATAGAAATGCTTCTCATGTCGGTTTCGTTCAAGACTAAACCAGACCCTTTGACATTCTTAGACTGACTGGCTATTTTAAATGTCTAAGCGTACATTCACTGTCATTTCGAATGGCACATTAGACACTTTCTAATCATATTGTAATGATATAAATTTTAATTCATGTAAGTTAAAATAACGTGGTATTTAAGAGAAATTAAAACCTAGCTTTGGTTGTTAACAAAAATCAATTGTCATGAAATTCGTGCACATAAAATGTCAAAATGATTCCTGGATGCATTTCTATAAACTTAACTAATTTCTTTAACAATAAAATCTTGGCAATAAATGACCAAAAATTAAAATGTTTACTAAGCGATTAATTCATTTTAATGTAGCTTTTTTTCTTTTTTGCTAGAAAAATATAATTTACCACAAAAAACATCATTTACCACATAAAACATAACTTCACATATTCTTCATTTCTTTCGTTCGTATTCCATAGCCTCTTTTACATTTACTATTTGATTACCTACATTCATTTTCCGTCAACCTAGTTCATGTTAATGAACATGCTGTTATGTATAAAGTTTAACAGCTGCTTTACAAATGTATGCTTCCGAGATTTAAATGCTATATCATTAGAGAGCGGTGTGTCTATTTTAAGATCTATCTCAATACTATTGAACAGATATTTAGATAAAAAACAAATAACAAAGATCATAGTAACTTCATATATAGCAATTTATAGAAGTCAAATGTCAACCTCCTTTCCCAGAATACATTGACATTAATGTATTAGTGCGTGAGTTTATGTTTACAATAAACACACATACTGTAACGATTGTTTACCATTATATAATGGGGAAAACATGATACTAGTACGTAAGAATAATTAAGAAAAAGAGAGCACAAATAAAAACACGCAATGCACAGGAAAGTGTAATATGTTTTCTGAGATATAACCTCCGTCATATCTTGTTAATGAACTTCAGAAAGTATTAATATGCCTTGGAAAAGCCTAAACAAATAAGTTAACTAATATATATTATCTATTTCTAATAAAGTATAAACATTATTACTTTTTCGTGCTTTTTAAGTTGCTGTTTTATGTAAATATAGAAAGAAACAGCAATGGAGAACACTCAGAATATACACAAAACAAAAACAAAAGAAAACAACAACAACAAAAACAATAAAAATACAGACACAAAATCAAAGACAACAAAAACACACAAAACAACAACAACAAGAAAACATCAAACATATTAAAATATATATCTGGTAAATATTCATTCGAACTTAAACTTACTAGTTTTAGACTTAAAATAATTCATTCTTTGTAAATTACCTTTAATTAGTCCGTTACTATGATTATCTTCAACTTCAACTTTTGACCTCTTTCTACACTCTCTGATCAACATTTTTATGCACAGTTTGTTAAGATTTTACTTGAAATAAAAGTTTGACCAAATACAGGAATAATAATGATAATATAATTTGTACTCTTTGAATTATTTGTTTTTGAGAATACTCTGAAATATATTTACTTTTTTTGCTGTGTGTTTGTTTTCTTTTAGATAGCATAGATTTTTCTTATTTCACAAACGAGCCGTCTATAACGAATAAGTCAAAAGTCAGAAATTTGTTTTTCTGTTTACGTCATTGCATATCAATAAACACAAAATACATATTCCTATATCTAAAGACCCTATTGGTCTTTTCTGTTTATATTTGGCGGGAAAGGTTCCCAAATTGTCTTTTAACTTTTAATTTGTTCAGTTAATACTGAATGAAATTTTTATTCTGTTCATTTTTTTCAGGAAACAAAGGTGGCATAAAATGGGTGCAGGGAAGGGGAAAATGATATTCACTCCTAACGTGCGAAATCCCTTCACGACGGTTTTGACTTTTTAAAAAAAACAGCGCCGGACATTTTTTTTAAAACTATCTTTAATAAAATATAATAAATAGCCCCCTTTTTGTCTTTTTTTGGGTTTTCTTTCGACTTTTAAAAAACCAGGGCCCTTTAACAAAAAATATTCAACTTTTAAAATTTATAAAAAAAAAAAAGGGCATTGGGTTAAAAGAAAACAAGTTTTTCACACAGTCAAATAGAAAAGAAATCAAATCCCTAAATAACGCACAAAACAGCAATGATTTAAAAGCTGCAGGCTCGGTTTGAATGCGCCCTGACATGGACGGTAGTGTTGAAAAACGTTGTAAGTAATAATCAGTCTCGTACAAATTTAATTATTTAACAGTAAAACTAATTAAAAATGTAAAAATGACAATCAACATCGTTTGCAGCTCCCCTGTAGCGTTTAGATTGATGTTTTTACACTAAGCCTTTAAAACGGTGGTTTACATCATTAATACAATAATTCATTATTTATCCATATCTTGGTCTAAAATTACTGCAGTGAAAGGAAAAACAGCGTTTAACATTATTGTCATTTTGATTGTATATTTATTTGTTATTTAATGGCAATTTTAAGTGTAAAATTACTTAAAATAGTGTCATATGTTCAATAAAAGTGTTCGTTGTTTTGTTATGTGTGTCTATTTCACTGGGGGGTAGAAAACGAGAC
>NW_026857439.1:0-15085 GCF_026571515.1 Ruditapes philippinarum | reverse complement strand
ATCCGCTAATAAACACGTCAAATTAACTGACCGCCGTAAATTACTTCAAACATACCATTTCACGGTTTGTGATTTTAACACGTGTCAAATTACACGATCACCGCTAATTAGTAAACAATCGGTAGGAAGATTAAATCTTCCTGCAGGGTTTACAATGTATTTCACACCTTTGGATATTTCCGGTTTTTGGAGGTAAAATTGCATTGATTTGACTCTAATTTTACGAAAGTATCGTCCGTAATTCAGAATTTAGAAGTTCCGGAATTCAGAAGTATTATATTAATAGAAAATAGAAGGGAAAAAATCGGGACCGAAAAAATTGTTCGGTTTTTAGAAGTTTCCGGATTTCAGAAGTTCCGGAATTCGGAAGTTACACTGTATTTGAAACAATTCCCTGTTACCAAAATATAACATTTTTAACAGCAAAATTCTTAAAGAGGAGATAACTCTTGAATTAAAGATGCAATTTCATAAAAAAATTTCAGCTCATTTTGACTAATCACAAATAATGTCATATTTGCCATGTTTTAAGCCTATTTGTTGCCAACGCAACCAATATTTTTTCAAAATAGGGAGAACAGATAAGACATGCATAATCTCAAGACTGCCATCTACCCATATGTCAAGTTTCATAAAAATATTTCCAGTACTTTTTCAGTGTATGTGTAAAATTTGCCATATTTTCAGTCTATGTGTTGCCATAGCAACCAGAATTTTCAACATAGGAAGAAAAGAAAAAGACATGCATAATCTCCAGACTGCCATCTACCCATATTACAAGTTTCATAAAAATATTTCTAGTACTTTTTGCGTTAACACAGGATCCAGTTTATGTGTAAAATTTGCCATATTTTCAGTCTATTTGTTGCCATAGCAACCAGAATTTTCAACATAGGAAGAAAAGAAAAAGACGTGCATAATCTCCAGACTGCCATCTACCCAGATTTCAAGTTTCATAAAAATATTTCCAGTACTTTTTGCGTTATCACTGGATCCAGTTTACGTGTGAAATTTGCCATATTTTAAGCCTATTTGTTGCCATAGCAACCAGAATTTTCAACATAGGAAGAAAAGAAAAAGACGTGCATAATCTCCATACTGCCATCTATCCATATATCAAGTTTCATAAAAATATTTTTAGTTCTTTTCAAGTTATCGCGGGATCCAGTTTTGTGGACGGACGGACTGACAGACAGACGGACGGACAGACAGACGTGCGGACAGACAGACAGATGGACGGAGGGTAAACCTAAAGTCCCCTCCGGTAAACCGGTAGGGGACAATAATATTGTATGATCCGGAGTATATAATTATATCATTCTAATTTCTAAAATGATAAAGTAACAATGACATTCAGCTGGTTTTTATTTATATAAATGGCAATATCATACACTTGTATGTACACCATCAAAACAAATATTTACTCACCTAACTTGGTTTGCTCATTATCTGCCTGACTTTGACCTGAGGAAGTTTCTGTCTTAATTTTTGTCATCTCCTGCAAAAACAAATCATCTTCTTTACTCCAAAAATACTTTTAGTTGAAGACTAATCTATAAGATATTATTAAGATGTTACTTTCTAGAACTGGGGTATCTGTGGCCAAGTGGTTAAGGTTGTTGACTTCAAACCACTTGCCCCTCACGGCTGTTAGATCGCAGACCCTTTGAATTATTTCATGTGAAGAAGCTATCCAGCTAGCTTACAGAACTACCATGGTTCTAATCAGGTCACTGCCCGTTTGTGCCTGAAATAATGCACGGAAGGGCACCTGAGGTATTCCTCCCCCAGTAAAGCTGGAGCGTGGCCATATGACCTATGTCGGTGTGATGTAAAACCCAATCAAACAAAAAAACAGAACTGCCACTGTCATGGCGTGAATACCCCTGCATACCACTTTGTCAGAATAAACAGTAGTCATTTAGAGCTCAAGGACAACCTTCCTGCCAAATCTGTGGGTAGTAAGCCAGTGCATTATTAAGATATGTATTCTACAAGTTTTTAGTGGCAAAGATCAAAGTGACCTTTACCTTTGACCTACTGACTTCAAAACTGAAACATGCAACTGCATGACTTGAATACCCTCCGAATTCATGCAGCTTTGCTGGGGGTGTTTTATGATGAATATATGAGAATATAACTATGCTTCAAATGTGAAATATCAAAATCAATACACTGTGGACAGGCATTCTTAAGCATTTGAGCAGACAGGCTTATTGTAGTTAAAGCCCCTGTGACCTTTACCTTTGACATATTCACCTAACAAGAGGGCCATGATGGCCCTAGGGCCATGATGGCCCTGAGGTCGCTCACCTGTATATAGCCCCCCCAATGTTGCAGGGCCAATTTTAACCCAAGGGCTTTTATTTGCACAAACTTGGTAGACACCCATAAGAAGATGTTTCATGCTAAACATCTAAGCTCTAGCTCATTGGGCTTCTTAAAAGAAGATTTTTTAAAGTTTTTACTATACACATATAGTTAAAAACAATGACATCCCTGGGGCCGGCCAGTTTTGACCCCAGGGCTTTTATTTGAACAAACTTTGTAGACACTTACTAGAAGATGTTTCATGCTTAATATCTGAACTCTAGCTATTTGGGCATTTTCAAAGAAGATTTTTTAAGTTTTTGCTAAACACATAAGGAAAATAAATGACCCCCGGGGCGGTGCCAAGTTTGACCCCAGGGCTTTTATTTGAACAAACTTGGTAGACACCTATTAGAACATGTTTGATGCTAAATATCTTAGCCATAGCTCTTTGAGTTCTTTAAAAAAAGATTTTTTAAGTTTTTACTATATGCATATAGGGAAAATCAATGACCCCCTGGGGCGGGGCCAATTTTGACCCCAGGGCTTTTATTTGAACAAACTTGGTAGACACCTATTAGAACATGTTTGATGCTCAATATCTTAGCCATAGCTCTTTGAGTTCTTCAAAAGAAGATTTTTTAAGTTTTTACTATATGCATATAAGGAAAATCAAGGACGCCCCGGGGCGGGGCCAATTTTGACCCCAGGGCTTTTATTTGAACAAACTTGGTAGACACCTATTAGAACATGTTTCATGCTAAATATCTTAGCTCTAGCTCTTTGAGTTTTTTCAAAGAAATTTTTTTAAGTTTTTACTATATGCATATAAGGAAAATCAATGACCCCCTGGGGCGGGGCCAATTTGACCCCAGGGCTTTTATTTGAACAAACTTGGTAGACACCCATTAGAAGATGTTTCATGCTAAATATCTTAGCTCTAACTCTTTGGGTTCTGTTAAAGAAGATTTTTTAAACTTTTTACTATATGCATATAGGGAAAACCAATGACCCCCCGGGGCGGTGCCAAGTTTGACCCCAGGGCTTTTATTTGAACAAACTTGGTAGACACCTATTAGAACATGTTTGATGCTCAATATCTTAGCCATAGCTCTTTGAGTTCTTTAAAAGAAGATTTTTTAAGTTTTTACTATATGCATATAAGGAAAATCAATGACCCCCCGGGGGCGGGGCCAATTTTGACCCCAGGGCTTTTATTTGAACAAACTTGGTAGACACTCACTAAAAGATGTTTCATGCTTAATATTTTAACTCTAGCTATTTGGGCATTTTCAAAGAAGATTTTTTAAGTTTTTGCTAAACACATATAAGGAAAATCAATGACCCCCGGGGCGGTGCCAAGTTTGACCCCAGGGCTTTTATTTGAACAAACTTGGTAGACACCTATTAGAACATGTTTCATGCTAAATATCTTAGCTCTAGCTCTTTGGGTTCTTTAAAAGAAGATTTTTTAAGTTTTTACTATATGCATATATGGAAAATCAATGACCCCCTGGGGCAGGGCCAATTTTGACCCCAGGGCTTTTATTTGAACAAACTTGGTAGACACTCACTAGAAGATGTTTCATGCCAAATATCTAAGCTCTAGCTCTTATGGTTTTTTAAAAGAAGATATTTAAAGTTTTTTCTTTCGGTTGCCATGGCAACCAGAGTTCTGCATGGAATTAAATTCTTTGAACAATTTTTAAAGGTGACCACCAAAGGAACATTCCTGTGAAGTTTGGATGAAATTGGCTTAGTGGTTTATGAGGAGATGTCATTTAAAGTAAAAGTTTACGGACGGACGCCGGACGGACGACAGACGGACAGACGCTGGACGGACGACGGACGGACGCCGGACGAAAAGCGATCACAAAAGCTCACCCTGTCACTTTGTGACAGGTGAGCTAAAAATCAATATGGGGTCATCTACTAGTCATTACTAACCTCAGTACCAAATAAGATGACTGTTAACCAAAGCATTCTTAAGTAATTGAGCAGACAAGCTTTCAGAATTAAAAGCTTAGTGACTTTAAAACTAATAGGGTTCACTTTATAGTCATAAACAACATCCATGCCAAATATGAAGACTGGGGGCAAAGAATTCTAAAGATGTTTGGCGAACAATTTTTTATAGTCAAGGCCCTTCTGACCTTGACCTTTGACTCAGTGACCACAAACAATAGGGGTCATCTCATAATGATGACCAACCTCCATGCCAAATATGAAGATTGTGGGGCAAAGAATTCTAAATATGTTTGGCGGACAATTTTTTATAGTCAAGGCCCTTCTGACCTTGACCTTTCACTCAGTGACCACAAAAACAATAAGGGTCATCTCATAATCATGAATAACCTCCATGCCAAATATGAAGACTGCTGACCAAAGTATTCTAAAGCAAATGAGCAGATAAGCTTTTTTGAAGTACTGGCCCCTCTCACCTTGACCTTTGACCCAATGACCTCAAAAGCAATATTGGTCATCTAATGTTCATGACCAATACCATGCTGAATATGAAGACTGTGGGTCAAAGGAATTTTAAAGTTATTGGGCAAACAAGCTTTTTCTAGTCAATGCCCCTGTCACCTTGACCCAGTGACCTCAAAATCAATAGGTGCCTTACAATAGTCATGACAAACCTCCTTTCCAAATATGAAGACTGTGGGTATAAGGATTCTTAAGTTACTGGTCCGACAAGCTTTTTAGTCAATGCCCCTGTGACGTTGACCTTTGACCCGGTGACCTCAAAATCAATAGGGGTCATCTACAAATCATGACCAATCTCAATATCAAATATGAAGAATTTGGGTCAAAGGATTCTTAAGTTATTGGGCGCACAAACTTTTTTTAGTCAAGGTGCTGTGACCTTGACCTTTGACCTGGTAACCTCAAAATCACTATGGGTTTATATTTTAATCATGACTTATCTAAATACCAAATATGAAGACTGTAGGTCAAAGGAATTTTATGTTATTGGGGGGACAAGGAAAAACTGACGGACCGCCAACGTCCGACTGCCAAGCTGATTCAAGTATACCCCCCTTACAATTTTGTTTGTAGTGCGAGGGTATAAAAATGATACAAAGGAGTATGTACTGAATTGTGAATTCAACATAAGACGGTACAGCTAACATTAAACTTTAAGTGTAACCTTCACAATGAAATACAGGTAGTATAGCTAACATTTAACCTTTAAGTGTAACTTTCACAATGAAACAGTATAGCTAACATTATACATTAAGTGTAACCTTCACAATGAACCAGTATAGCTAACATTTAACCTTTAAGTGTTACTTTCGCTATGAACCAGTATAGCTAACATTATACTTAAAGTGTAACTTTCACAATGAACCAGTACAGCTAACAATTATACTTAAAGTGTAACCTTCACAATGAACCAGTATAGCTAACATTATACTTTAAGTGTAACCTTCACAATGAACCAGTATAGCTAACATTATACTTTAAGTGTAACCTTCACAATGAACCAGTATAGCTAACATTTAACCTTTAAGTGTGACTATCAACATGAGAAACCATAGCTTACATTTAATCTTTAAATATGACCTATTTTAAAATCAAAATTGAAACAATTTTTTTCAGCTGATATTCCTTAATACACTTCATATACATTATATGAACCTGGATGCCTTTCCAGTCAAACAGCCACAAGAACGTAATCAACAAGAAAAGTTGAAATACACATATGCTCCATTTCTAGCGCTCATACTATTGGTAAGTTTGAAACTTGCCATAAATAGGTACATGGAAGTGTTCAATTATGGAAACAAGGGAAAGAATAATGACCTACTAGTAATAAACTATCAGTATGTGAAATACCTTGACCTTTGAACAAGTGACCCCGTTATGACTCATCCATATGACTGTGTAATATGAAGACTTTTTGATAAGAAGTTTTCAAGATAATAAGCGGAAACCATTCCGCATTTAAGGCCCCTGCGACCATGACCTTTGAGCTTGTGATCCCAAAATCAATAGGGGTCATCTACTACACATGACCAATTATTAATTAGTATGTGAAATATGAAGACTTTGTGATAAATAGTTTTCAAGACAATAAACAGAAACCATTCAAACATTCAAGACCCCTGTGACCTTGACCTTGTGACCCAGAACTCAATAGGGGTCATCTACTAGTTATGACTAATCACTGTGTGAAATAAAAAGAAATTGTGATAAATAGCTTTTAAAGATAATGAGCGAAAACAATTTTTGACTTTTGATCTAGTGACCCAGAAACCAGTAGGTGTCATCTACTTCATATGACCAATGAATATGTCAAATATGAAGACTTTGTGATAAAAAGCTTTCAAGACAATAAGCGGAAGCAATTCTTACACGCAAGGTCTCTGTGACCTTTACCTTTGACCTAGTAACCCAAAATTAAATGGGGTCATCTAGTAATTATGACCAATCACCCGTCCCTAGATTTGCCACTACTTGCCAGCTATTTCCACTGAAAAGGGTGGCATTAAGTGTAAAAAAGGTGGCATTAACTGGAAAATGACAAAATTCCACTCTTTTTCCACTGTAGTGGCAAAATTGCCACCAAATGCCACTATCCTTTGGTGGCATTTAGGTGGCATTGAGTGGAAATTTGAACATAGACTTTTTTATGGTGGCAAAAGGGTGGAAATTGGTGAAAAATGAAACTTAGTTTATTTTGAAGGTGGAAAATGAGTGGCTTTTAGTGGAAAAGTGAAACTTTAACTATTTTCTGGGTGGCAAAATAGTGGAAAAAAACTTAGAAAATTTTGTGAATAACTTTTAGTCGAAAAGGGAAACTCTTAACTATTTTCTGGGTTGTATAAAAATTGGTGGAAAAAACTGAGAAATCTAATAATTGTGCATTGCAGGGTTTAAGATTTATTTAAGTCAAAGCTCCAAACTGAAATAAATCTGTTTATAGTTTGTGTTCTACCAAAGCATCAAGTGAACTTTTTATCAAAAATATAATTTATTGAAGTTGAACAGTTAGAAAATTTTATCAGAAACTCATATTTCTTAAACATACTAGAATGCCATGAACACAATTCTGATACAAAGTCACTGCCTCACAGTAACGGTATGATAATTCCAGCTGTAAAGTAGCAGGAAAAGACACAGAAATTGGATGTAAAATCACTTTTCCAGGCGTAAAACACACATTAAATTAAGATCAGGAAAAATTAGAAAAGTATGGGGTTACTTAACTTCCCATTTTTTATGGCAGTACTTTTCTTTAGGGATGTAAAATTTGACTTTCAAGTCAAAATGTTTATGTTCCATTCTATGCTTGTAAAATAAAATTACGGCTTTTAAAGTGTACTTTGTTCTTTAGTTATAATCTGTACATTAATTAAATAGTTGAAATGTTCTTCTATGCCCAGAAAATGCATATCTCTGCATAAAGTTTGTTGCTTCTTCTATGATATTTAATGTCAATCTTGAATAAAGTTTTGACTTTTGTCTTTTCTTCTAATTGACATAATAAATTGTCTCTTCAATATTACTTTAAACTGATATCTGGTGAGTACTAACACTTTTCATGTAATGCTAACAATAATTAAAGTGAAAAATGCAAAGGGCAATAACTCCAAAAGTATGCAAAGAGTTATGGTTCTTAAACACAGCACATTACTCAAAAAGATCTATATCTGTGAAGTTTCAAATTAATATCTCCAGTACTTTTTAAGCTTAATGATCAAGACAAAAATTAAGCATAGAGAAGTAAAAAATGGCAATAAACCCCAAATCATGCAATAAAAAGTTATGGTTCCTTGGCATTGTAACTTTTATATAAATGAGATTTAGTTATATGTGGAGTTTAAAATTATTGTCTCTAACATCTTTTGTGCTATGCTTTCAGAGGCTTTAAATCTATTGTAAAAATTAATGTGTGAAAAGTAAATAAGTCATAATGTCTGATAAATTCTTACAATCAGGATAAGTAAATACTAGCTAGTAAATACTGCATCCTCTAAGATTTAACAACACAGCATACATCTCAGATCTGATAAAACTACTGCCCTCTTATCTAGTAATCTATGAATGGGGGTTAATAGTTTACTCATGCTGACCAGAATGTTCCATTTGATTATTTTGGGAGAGGCAACATTATACATGTTTTTATGTAGAATTTGTCTTAAAACAGCATGCTAAATTATCTTTCAAAAGCTTATTTCTACTCAATCTATTTAGGTATTAGATATAGTTATACATTCAAATGAATGTAAAAAATAAAATGATGGGTGCTATGGTTTTTGGAAAATCCCTCACAATTTAAAATTATAATGGACTGTCCATGCAGTTACACCGTTGTAAAGTTTGAATTCAAAGGAATTGAGGTCAGTTAAAGCTTGCAAACACAAAGGAAATTATTGATATTGTAGCAATTCTGGAGATATTTTGTTTAAAATGTAAGGGTGCATATTTTTGATTTCTCAAAGAAAACATTTAAAGTCTTATTAGTGTGGTAAATAGAAATGAGAAGTTTTAACTGAAGTGTGAATGTGTAGACAAGAAGATAAACAGCAGAATCATTCCCAGTCAAAGTTTCAGGTAAACAACTTTTACATACAATAATTATTGTTATTTATGCAGAAACTGTTTAGTTTTTGACAGTAAAAATATGAAGTGGTATTGTATAAAATTGTGTTTTTATATTTGTTTTGTTTGTAACTTGACTAAAAAGAAAGCTGCATGTACAATGTACATATAAAGAATGTAGGAATATAAAGAATGTAGGAAGATCTTCATCATTTCTTAAATACAATATGTTAGAAATTTTAAGTTGAGAAAAAAAAATATAGAAATTAATCAGTAAGTACAATATCATTATGTACAATATTACATCAATCAAACTATAGATAACCTGAGGTACCTATTACTACAACTTTCATGCTATAAACAATTTTCCTTGTGTGTCACATGTGGAGCAGATTAACAGTAACTGATTTATTAGTAAGTTTCATTCCTTCATTGTTGTAATTCAGCTTTCATGGTGCAGTAGATAATTATATAACCATAACTAGACAGTCTAGAGTAACATGCTATTAGGAGAATGACAGTTCATAACAGAAACAGCATTAAATAAGAATTATTATTTTGCAGACACAAAGCAATGAGGAGCAGCCTGGAGCAACACATTTGATCTTCAGTGGCTTTTACAAAGGTATCTTGTTAATTCAAAGTTATTTTAGAATTAATAGGAAAGAAGTGTCACAGTACCCAATAAGACACTTTTCAGTTCTTGATAAATATAGCTATTAGTCACTATTTACAAACCTACTTTAATTCAAACTCTTTATGACACTTTAATTTGCATTTACATTTTGTTTTACAAATTTTAGAGTTTTTGTACATTTTAGCTTGAAAATTTTATCAAATATTTATCCTGATGAAGGTTCGTTAAACTGAAACTGGAAGATTATTAATTACTCAACCTGCACTGGTGTTGATGTGTTGTATTTCTTTATTTCTTTCTTATTTAAAATTTTAGAGTTGTATACATATACCAAGGTCTTATAAAAGTGTTTATTTTCTGTCTTTACATATTAGATATTGATAATCATTTTCTGTCTTTACTTATTTGATATTGTTAATCATATTTTAGGACCAAGTGATGGCAGAACTGATGCCATATGCCTCAAAAGTAAGAAAGGTACAGCAAAGCTCTTCAGAATGCTATTCAATATAGAAGAGATTAAAGGCCGCTCATTGTTTGGTATGAGGAAAGGGAACAGAGAGTCTGACGCCAGACCTCTTGTGCAGACAAGGCAAAACTTAAGTTCTTGGAAGGTAACTAATGAACTGAATGAAAATATCATTTTTGATTCTGCGTATATTTTTTCTGCCTTGGAGTAAATAAGAAAAGTCTGATTCTTTCACGTCTGCAGTGCTGTTTTTAAAGTGTTTTAATCATATCTATGCACTCAAATTGAATATAGAAATATCCAATAGTCATATAAAAATGTAAGCTTATGTTTTTAATTATTGTATTAATCATTCATAATTTTTTTTTGTTTTAGATTGTGCGCTCGAAAAGTTGCCGACAACCTAAAGGACTGAACTCAAACCGTCCAGGAATAGCAAGATAAACTGAAGAAAATAAATGGATTAATGTTTTGCTATTTTTTGAGACAATATATATTTCATATGGAAACATTAAAAGGATTATTTTTAAAATTTGTTTGTTTCAATATAGGGTACAGGGTGACATTCAAGCAGTTTCCAGCTATTGCCACCACAAGGTGGAAAATTTCTGAAAGGGTGAAAATAGGTGGCATTTAGTGGAAACTGAATTGCCACTATCTGGTGGCAAAATGGTGGAGTAGTGTCTAAATACTCCACCATTTTCCACCCTTATGGTGGCAAAAGGTGGAAATAAGTGGCATTTGGTGGAAAATAAGTTTGCCACTCAATGGTGGCATAATGGTGGAAATTTGTCTAAATACTCCACCAATTTTCCACCATTATGGTGGCAATAAGTGGAAAACAAGTGGCATCTAGTGGAAAATGAGTTTGCCACCCTAAGGTGGCATAATGGTGGCATTATGGTGAAAGTTTGTCTAAATACTCCACCAATTTTCCACTCATTGGTGGCATTTAGTGTAAAAAGGTGGAATTAACTGGAAAATTATATAACATCAGTCCTGCTCAAATTTTTCACCATTTTCATGATTTGGGTGGCGTTTTGGTGGCGTTTTGGTGGCATTATTGGTGGAAAATTGTCTAAATACTCCACCATTGAAAAGGGTGGCATTTTAGTGGCAAATCTAGGGACGGGCAGTATGTGGAATATGAATACTTTGTGATAAATACAATGTCGTCTTCAAGATAATGAGCAGAAACAATTCTAACATTCAAGGCCCCCGTGACATTAACCTTTGACCTAGTGATTCCAAAATCAATAGGGATCATCTACTACTTTTGTTTAATCAGTATGTGAAATATGAAGCCGTTGTGATAAACGCTTCAAGATAAGGACCGGAAATCATTTTGATATTAAGGCCCCTATGACTTTGACATATTGACCCCAAAATCAATAGGGGTCATTAACTAGTTTTGACCAATCAGTATGTGAAATATAAAGACTGTGTGATAAGTAATTTTCAAGATAATAAGCAGAAACCATTCTAAAATTTAAGGCCCCTGTGGCCATGACCTTTAAGCTTGTGATCCCAAAATCATTTATAGGGGTCATCTACTACATATGACCAATCAAAATGTGAAATATGAAGACTTTGTGATAAACAGTTTTCAAGATAATCAGCGGAAATCATGTTGGCTACCGAAGGGCAGACAGACTGACATAAGCAAAGTAATTTACCCCCTCTTTCTTTACAATTATTATATCTTCATCTTCTTAAATGTAAAGATGTTACATACAGTTGTAGCATTTAGTTAACAAGCAAAGGAAATTTGTTTTACCTCTTTCTGTTCTGAAACAAGAGTCTCCAAGACTCCAAGTTTCTTTTTCAATTCTGCATTCTCCAGATTTTCGTCATTTACTTTGGACACCTTAGTTTCAAGATCTATTAGCTTCTTTTTCAGATCATCATGTTCCTCTTTAGTTGCAGCACTTTCTGTTGATTTCAAAACTTTTGCCATTTCTTCTTTGATTTGCCTCAGAATCTCTTCAAAACTTTCAGTCGTAATAATAAAATCTTTGTTCTTCAGCTGATTAAAAGAGATCAGTCTTGTTATATTTTCTTTCATAAAAAATGTAGCTATGTAATTAATAATATTTACTCTTCTATATTATACGAGGGGTGATCCAAAAATTCGTGGACACGCTGCATAAAACAAAAAGAAATAAAGCAAATCATATGAAATTCTAGTATCTTATTAAGTAAGCATATGTCGACAAATTCTCAAAATATTGTAAAGATTGTACAAGAATTAACGATTTTGCACCAGTTTATATACATAGACATGACAAAACGCGGCGCAGCTCACGACGTCACAAACGACGTTATGCTATCATAGGAAGTAATCTATGTTACCGTTTTGCCTAATAACTTTTCAAAGTATTCCTCTTTAACCCGCACACATTTTTCATAGCGGCGGACCGAGTCTCTAAATGTACTCGCATACCATTCTTGGCTGAATGATGACAGTATGCATTGGGTGGCTCCTCTCAACTCGTCCAGATTGTCAAAACGTTTCCCTCTCAACTCTTTCTTTAACCTGGGAAACAAGGCGAGGTCACACGGGGAAAGATCAGGCAAATATGGTGAATGACTGAGTACTTCTGCTCAAGAACTAGAGAACGACACACTGAGGGTTTATTTGCCACACTTTCGATCATTGTTTTTGTCTCGCCAGGCGTCTTTCCAAGATTTACATAGAACTGAATAACTGTCCGAAGTTTTGCTGGATCCGTGACGTCCATTTTTGATAAAGCTGTTTTTAGCACCTGTCCTTTAAAGCACGGGCGTAAAATAACCGCAACTTCAAAATGTCTTCTAATACTGACAGAATGCCGCCATACACATCAAAACAACGTTATTATAACGTTTCCGCAATTTTCTTTGTTTGCACAGGTTTTACATGTGTTTAAATGAGATGAAAACGTTTACATCACAGAGAAAAAGTAAGCTGCGCCGCGATTTTGATACTTAATGTTTTTATGTTGTCATATATAGATAAAAAATGCAATTTGTGTTTTAAAATTTGGTCAATTTATTAAACAAGAGGGCCATGATGGCCCTGAGGTCGCTCACCTGTATATAGGCCCCCCCAACCCCCCCCCAAACTTTGCAGGGCCAATTTAACCAAAGGGCTTTTATTTGCACAAACTTGGTAGACACCCATAAGAAGATGTTTCATGCTAAAACATCTAAGCTCTAGCTCATTGGGCTATTTAAAAAGAAGATTTTTTTTAAAATTTTTACTATACACATATAGTTAAAAACAATGACACCCCTGGGCCGGGCTAGTTATGACCCCAGGGTTTTTATTTGAACAAACTTTGTAGACACTTACTAGAATATGTTTCATGCTTAACATCTAAACTCTAGCTATTTGGGTTTTTTCAAAGAAGATTTTAAGTTTTTGCTATACACATATAAGGAAAATCAATGACCCCGGGGCGGGGCCAATTTTGACCCAGGTCTTTTATTTGACAAACTTTGTAGACACTCACTAAAAGATGTTTCATGCTTAATATCTTAACTCTAGCTATTTGGGTTTTTTTTCAAAAAAGATTTTTTTAAGTTTTTGCTATACACATATAAGGAAAATCAATGAACCCCGGGCGGGGCCAATTTTGACCCCAGGGCTTTTATTTTGAACAAACTTGGTAGACACCTATTAGAACATGTTTGATGCTAAATATCTTAACCATAGCTCTTTGAGTTCTTTAAAAGAAGATTTTTTAAGTTTTTTCTATATGCATATAATAGGAAAATCAATGACCCCCGGGGCGGGGTCAATTTTGATCCCAGGGCTTTTATTTTGAACAAACTTGGTAGACACTTATTAGAACATGTTTCATGCTAAATATCTTAGCTCTAACTCTTTTGGTTCTTTAAAAGAAGATTTTTTAAGTTTTTTACTATATGCATATAGGGAAAATCAATGACCCCCTGGGCGGGGCCAATTTTGACCCCAGGCTTTTCTTTTGAACAAACTTGGTAGACACCTATTAGAACATGTTTGATGCTCAATATCTTAGCCATAGCTCTTTGAAAACTTTAAAAGAAGATTTTTAAGTTTTTACTATATGCATATATAGGGAAAATCAATGACCCCCCGGGGCGGGGCCAATTTTGACCCCAGGGCTTTTATTTGAACAAACTTGGTAGACACTCACTAGAAGATGTTTCATGCCAAATATCTAAGCTCTAGCTCTTATGGTTTTTTAAAAGAAGATATTTAAAGTTTTTTCTTTTGGTTGCCATGGCAACCAGAGTTCTGCATGGAATTAAATTCTTTGAACAATTTTTAAAGGTGACCACCAAAGGAACATTCCTGTGAAGTTTGGATGAAATTGGCCTTGTGGTTTATGAGGAGATGTCATTTAAAGTAAAAGTTTACGGACGACGGACGGACGACGGACGGACGCCGGACGAAAAGCGATCACAAAAGCTCACCCTGTCACTTTGTGACAGGTGAGCTAAAAAGCATTGATTAATAATATCCAAAGAGTTCACCTCGGTAGGACGTCACGTTATGGAGATACACACATTGTCCACGAATTTTTGGATCACCCCTCGTATATCAGGTCAAACTTCATTTCAAATTATCCCAATTGCTCTTTTATTTAAACTCTCATACTTTTTTCTTAAATCCACTTTTTTAAGGCAGTATACACTTACCTATGTAACTTATCTGATTCTCAGACATTACTATTTTCTCACTGTTTTCTTATCTATTTCAGCGTAACCAACAAGAGGGTCATGATGGCCCTGCAATCCATCACCTGAATATAGGCCTTTGGGGTAGGGCCAATTTTAGCCAAAGGGCTTTTATTTGAACAATTTTGGTAGACACCCATTAGAAGATGTTTCATGATAAATATATAAGCTCTAGCACTTTAAGGATTTTAAAAGAAGATTTTTTAAGTTTTTACTATACACAGATAATGAAAAACAATGATCATTGTGAAATGAAAATGATCCCCCGCCCTCCCAATTTTGACCCAAGGGATTTTATTTACACAAACTTGTTACACACTCACTAGAAGATATTTAATGCTTGGAATCTAAACTCTAGCTCTCTGGGTTTTTAAAAGAAGATTTTTCAGTTTTTACTACACACAAAAGGAAAA
>NW_026857438.1:0-21818 GCF_026571515.1 Ruditapes philippinarum | reverse complement strand
CAAATTTTAATTTTTGATAATTAAGCTTGCCCTACATATTGTATTTTGTTTCAGAAAAATCTTTAGTCCCTTATTTTGTCGCCTTTTTAAAAAAAAAAAATCTGGTAGTTTTTAGAAAAATTACCAAATTACTTGCTAATTCGTACATATTGACCTTTTCATTTGTGATCTTCTTCGTTAGCTATACTTAATTACCTAATTATTATGGAGAGTTGCAAACATAAAGCCCAGGCTAATAAATGTATACCCGATTTTTCAAATGTTACGGAGTTCTTGCGATAACTCAAAATATGTCCTGGAGTTCTTATGATAACTTTTGTTACTGCCAGTGTGTTTTTGTGCTTAATCGCGGCACGTTTAAGCGTATTTCATAAGTCAATAAGTGTGTAAATCATTATGAAGCGTAGTACGCTTATCATTTGCACAAAAATTTGGTAAAAAAACGTTGGTTTTGGTCGTGTTTTAGTTCCTAATTAAATTTGTGCGAAATCATATTGATATTATAAAACCCAACGAATGCACTAAATGTTTCTATGTACACTGTTCGTAAACAAAAGTTTCCGCAAATGCAACATTGAGGCCATATGGCAAAATTAAAACACGATCATTCAATATAAATCTGGAGAAGACATGAAACTGCTTGGTGTACAGTAAACAGGTGCTAAGCTATCTTCAGGGACTACCTCCTCCGTGGTCGAGGGGTTTGAGTCGATGACTTCTAATCCAGTTACATCTCTGGCGTGGGTTCGATCCCCGGGAGATGCTTTGGTAGTTTAGCACGGAGGAAGGTAGTCTAGTACTGGTGTAACTCTCCAGGAACGATGGTTAGGTAATTACCCGCCCATATGACTGTACGTCACGTGATGCTACATTGGATTTAATAGAGAATAAACGGCATGAACTTTACGGTGATATGAAGACTTACTTTCTATCGTCATATCATTGTCATAGAACTTTATACGTTTCTATGAAAAAAAACTGATACCTTTTAGAAATTGAAATACCCGTTGAATACATAAAGACGACACCCACCTCATTAAATTTAGATAAAGGTAGTGCATACTACCTCCTATTTTGCTGAAAACCATTTACATGCATACCGATAGGTTTTCTCAAACTGCCAGGAATAATGTGTATATGACGAAATCATGTTGTGTATTAAATTCAAAGCGTATTTTTATCCTGTAAGTAAATGCTCTACATCAAGTATGTTGACAGTCATTCCATTAAATATAAAAAAACACACACACACACAAAGACCAAAACAAACACAAAAAACACAAGAAACGGAGGTAAGAAAAATATCTCTTGAACTGAAAAACACGATCAAAACCAACGTTATATAACCAAATTTTTGTGCAAATGATAAGCGTACTATGCTTCATAATGATTTACACACTTATTGACTTATAAAATACGCTTAAACGTGCCGCGATTAAGCACAAAAACACACTGGCAGTAACAAAAGTTATCATAATTATATGAACTCCAGGACATATTTTGAAACAAAATGCAATATGTAGGGCAAGCTTAATTATCAAAGTTAAATTTAGCACCTCAAATTCCCCATTTAAAGTTAAAATTAACCATTTTTTAAGCGAGTTCTCCAGGTATATAGAAAAGTTTTCCACAGAAATCCGTAACGTTTTCCAGGAACTCTGTGACAGTTATCATAAGAATTCCAAACAAGTTATCATAAGAACTCCATCCTTCGTGTAACACTTCCTCCCCCGTGTTCCAGTATCTTACGGAATCTGAATAAATAAAATAAAATAAAACAGAACAGTGCGATGGGAAGGGGCTTATATTAGGAGATATACGGTTGTTGTTTGAGATACGTTGAACATCCCAGTATCTTACGGAATCCGGTTTGGAGCAATAATGTCGACTGTCGAAAACATGATGTTGCAACGTGACATAATGCAAAGTGTAAGCTGATATCTATATCACGTTTATAATTTTGATGCAACATTCAAATCTTGTATGGCATATTGTGCGTTGACATGTATTACAATATAATACATTACGTCGTGTCGTGCGTCGCGTGATTGTCGAATGAATATCTACATTAAATTTGGCACAAACTGGATATCGTAGCTTGGCTTTTTTTATTGTTTACATTCACATCGTGGGAAAAGCATTCAAACAGAAACAACAGCCAATAAAAACAGCACATGTTTTGTCAGAACAGATATTAGATTGACGTAACCTTGGAATTTATTCATTTATCTTAGATTTCTCAGAAGAAGGTTAATCATTTTTTTTTCTTCTACCAATTTGTGGCAAGAACGCAAGTTTCATAAACCAGTGCTTGTTTATGGAAAGCCATACCTGTCTTATATATTGTTCTTTTTCAATGTGAATAATATGTTTGTTCACTTCGACAATATATGAATTAAAAACACTTTCTTATCAAACCGGAAACCATTATATAAATCCACAGTTACAATATGTGAAACCATGCATACAGTCAGTTTATGAAACCAAGGTAGCTTGATTTTCTCAATATATGATACTAATTCTTCTATTCTGCTATATGATAATAAAGTAGATAGCAATATATTGAACCAGATATCCTTATATGAATCCGAATTATCAATATATGAATTCATTTTTCAATATATAAATCATGTCGTCAATGTATGAAATCAAAGTATCAATATCTAAGTTGATTTTGGCATTACATGTATATGATACCAATTCTTCAATATATGGTGCCAAAGTAGCCATATATGGAACCAAATGTGCCATATATGAAACTGAATTTTCAATATATTAATTCATTTTTACAATATATGAAACCATTTAATCAATGTATGAAACCGAACTAGCAATATTTAAGTTGATTATCACATTATATGACACCAGTTTTATAATTTATTTCAATATGGTTTCAATAATATGAAAATTAACATAATTTTATATATTAACTGTTCGGTTCCATACGATGATAAAATTGTTTCAACTAAATAATATATTGAAAATTCGGCTTTATATAGAGAATAACTTGCTACTGTCTTTTGATATCAATTTTATCAGGCGAGGCTGAAAGGGCGAGGCAACACATAATAACTGTCAAAATAACAAAACAATCTACTTTTAAATAGCGAATTTCGCTAAAAAAGGGGGTTTTTTGTTCAAAGAAATAATTCTTGAAAACAAATTCCTCCGCCCCTGAAACTTAGAATTTTTAATTGGCGGCCATTTTTTCTTTCGACTCGGATCAAAGATACAACAGAATGTAGGCCTAATACGATAATATTCTTACCTTTAATTTAAACATCGATCCAAAAATCCGCTTAGAATCACATAAACTAAACTTTACTGCAATTTTTGTCTTGAATTGTCAAAGTCAAAAGTTCACGATAATTTCAATCAAAGAAAAGTCAAATCGGCAATCAAACACAAGCTACACAAACATGCGTCTTATTTTTTAAACGAAACAGTTTGTTCACTTATTAAATAATAATCCGGCGAAATAAAGTAAACATTTACAAGTTCTCAAAAAAAATCGTCTAGCCTGTTTGCTATGATTACATGTATAGTATGACGTGAACAACATCGATGATGTCATTTGCAATATAAATTATGACATCACTTCATTTAGTTGGTGCTAAAACTAGTCGCTATCTAATTTATTCGTAATCGAAATCGAAATAATAAATAAATAAATTTTGCATTTTGATTCAAGACTTGTAAGGGTATGAGATTACAGTGTAGAATTCACATGCTGATGAAAATGAGAATATAAACAATTGAAAAAAGTCCGTTAAAATGGGCGGGGCTAATTTTTGATATCAGGTTAAGTACTGACCTGATATCAAAAATAATTACCAGGCAAGTGTTATCGGGCAGTTACCATAGCAGTTGCATGATAAATAAGGACATCTGGTTCAATACATGGCTACTTTGTTTTCATATAATAAAAAATTGCTACCATATAATGAAGAAATCAAATAATATACTGCTACTTGGTTCAAAATATTAATTCAATGCTTTCATAAATTGTAAAACATGAATTAATATAATAATTGTATTGATAAATCAGCTTCATATAAGGACACCTGGTTCCATAAATGAATACTTTGATTCCATATACAATGTAATGTAAACTTGATATCAATGCAATGTGAAATCAACTAATATACTGTTTCTACATTGATTTACAATTATTATTAATATGAAAAAGCCAAAGCCTCAAAGCGAGCTCGATTTTCTTTTAAGCGTAAAATAATCGTTCAATTTTATTTACCATTTTCCGTTTTAAAATTGTCATTCGGTATTTTATACACTGCTTCCGTTTATTTTGGTTCCTATATAAGTGCGCAGGACACCAGTCCACGCTTCCGTTTTCAATCAGAGTACATCGGCTTTTATCGTTATCTTGTAATTCGAAAAGTTGCGATGTGTCCAATTCGGTACTTCGGACGAAAGTTTTCAAAACCATCACTTAGCAGGTACTCGCGTTACCGTAAAGCTCGCTTTGCGAGCAACCCAGATAGCAGACAGTAGTTGGCCCAACGTTGGGCCAATTACATTTGCTTTGTTGGCCCAACACATAATGCCAACGTTGGCCCAATGTCAATTTGCTAATTGGGGCAACGTTAGGCCAACGGTTGGTATATGGTTGGCCCAACGACTGCTTTCCTACTGTTATCGTTGGCCCTTCATTGGCTCAATGACTGGTTTTCCTTCCTATCGTTGGCCCTCTGTTGGCCCAACAGCTGGTTTCCCTTTTTCTTGTTGGCCCCCTGTTGGCCCACTGACTTGTTTCCTACAATAAACATTGGCCCTTTGTTGGCCCAATGCCTTGTTTTCATAAAAGAACAAAATATATACTAATTACTACAATTTATTACTAAATGTTGGTCACATATCATTTTCATTTTCTTCTCTTTGTTGTTGCAACTTTTTAGTCAATCTCTTCCTCCGCGCGCCTTCCCTATCCTTGGCATATCTTAGGCACTCCTTCGTTGTCTTCTCGATTTCATTATTAGTAGACCCCTGTCTTCTTCCTCTTACAGCATCTGAAATTTATACAGTTTACTGATTTTATTTAAATATACACTACTTATTAGAATTTACTAGTAAAAAGGCACATAAATCTGGAAAAAATGCAAATAGAGCTAAGGGGATAAGACTTTGAAAGTAAAGAAATACTTTATATTATAAGTCAATAGATTTAATAGTAACAGAGATATTTGACATAATTAAAAATTTTAACCTAAAATTTTTAAGTTAAAAAGGGGCATTATTCTGTCAAAATGCAAATAGAGTTATGATGATCATTTACAGCACAAGAGTCACATCTTACACCCACGGTGTAAAATAATTTTCTAGCACCGGTGAAATCACCTTTGAAAAAGTAAAAATACAAACCTTTTATGACTTTTTTAAGACTAAGTTTTTCGAATGTTTTTTCCGAGCCTTTTCCATCCCAGTTGTACGTATTCTAGGGCAACTTCCTGAGACAAAGTGTGAGACATAACACGGCGAACATTGCTCTCCCAATTAGACATAAACTTGCTGTCTGAAATGAAATAAAAACAATTTTTGCAGTCGGGTAAAGTAATTTGTGTTTAATGCGAAGTTACACTTCAAATTAAATTTACACAAAGTTTCGTATACACTCTACTAAAAATGGTGGTGTAACTGTATAAAAGTCTAGTAACAAAGCAAAATTTTGCAAATAACTCATAATCAATAATAATTACCATTTATACTAAGAGCAGATTGTATGAGGCTTAACACTGCAGTGCTAATTGCAGTTTGTCAGTTTTTTACTAACTTGCAATTTTTTGCAAGTTTTCACAATAAATTCAGGATGTAAAACTATGAACATATCATATTCTAAGGACTGATAAACACTGATATAGATTAAATGTTTTAATTTACATTAAAAAAATCAAATCATTCCTGAAAACATCAAAGTATTTTCCTTTACCAATCCGCCATTTTGTTATTAATCACATGACCTGGTCACGTGGATAGTATGATAAACAGGTTTTAAAACACTAATTCCGTGCAGGTTTGAATACATTACTATATAGAAGGGTTTTCTTTAAAAGATTAAAGTAAAAAAACTCTAGATCTACTTACATTTTCAGTGGTGTTGAGAAATTGCAGTCTAATACAAATTTATTTAGATCTATCTGTAAAAACGTCCACGCAGCTTCGAAATCAACAAGGGAAAGGATGGGTAGTGCCAAAATGATCCTATTACCATTCATTGATAACATAACCAGAGGTTAATTAGAGTTCAGAGTGGAAGATTCCGGAGGTTTTTTGTAAACATTAAGGATGGTTATTCCAGCACATGTATAATTGCCTTAGATTATACATCAGATCTTCAAGATTTCTATAGATCTATAGATACATTCCCTATATTTCTAGACTCAAAAAGTTTTCTCATTTAATTTATATGAGTATTTCTTGAATGTGACAATATTAACCCTTTCCCCCATGAGCATATTGTGAAAAATTGCCGTTTTCACTGAAAAGCCTCCTGTTACAAGTTCAAACTGCTATGAAACTATGAAAAATGCTTCAGTACTAATCAAACTTGGCACAAATCTTGACTGGACCATTGCCTTTGTAACGACATGCTCAGTCTTAAATTTCCTGTTACCATGGCAACGAGGGGGCATCTCAAAATTGCCAAAAATAACTATTTTGCCTCGAATTTTTCCATCAAAATTTATTTCAAAGTGCTGCAACTTCTCAAGGGATTGAGATAGAGTCAAAGGCTTTTCAGCGTTGGTTATACGTTACATTATGATCGACCTGGGGTCATTTTTAGCCTCTCACAAGTCCAAAATTTTCTTGACGATGAGGGGTACTCCGCCCCCCCTTCAAACCCCCCTAACAGAAGGGGGCACATCCCCCTTCTGGCAACCCCCTGATGTATCTTTTGGATAGGGGGCGGCGCCGAAAAAGTGCTAAATTTTTTTAGCAACATTTCTCAAACGAAAACTTATGTTTGGGGCCCAAATAAGACATTTTTTTCCTATTTGAGGCCCAAAAAAGGGGGGCTCGAAAGTGCATTGTTTCGCGTATATATGTGGTAAAGGGTTAACAAAAAATGATGAAAAACTTTGGAATCACCTAAAAACTAGTTTTTCCATGTTAACATGTGGCCTTTCACCTAATTTTGGTGAAAAATTGTTGTTTTGTAACATTTATATTTTTTTTAGTTTCAAAAAAACTTTATAAACTTTAGTCTTTACTCATTGTAGTGTACGTACTGTTTATATACAGTAAATTTTTGGTCAGGTGCAGTATTTTTGACGAAAATGTATCGTTGGTCAAACGTTGGCCCAACATCTGTTTTAAAGTACATATTTATCGTTATTGGGCCAATGCAGAAATGTTGCTGGCGTTAACTTATGGTTGGTTCGACGTTGGGCCAACAACTGCATTTATAGTACATGTTAATTAGAGTTGGGCCAACCATGGCCCAACAACGATTTTCCTATGACGATTTTCCGTGGTTGGCCCAACCACTGCATGTTTACAGGGAAGCACTTCGGGCCAGCTCGTCGAGCTCGCTAATAATGCTTTCATAAATTGTAAAATTAATTACTAGTAATATACTGATAAATCTGTTCCAAATTTTAAAAGATATCTGGTTTACTACATTGCTACTTTTGTACCATATATATCACAAAATGTGATAATGAACTTATTTATTCCTACTTCAATTCCATCACATTGAAAACAAGGTTTCATACATGTATATTTAAGAAATAATATCAGTCGTAGCGGTATTTATCGGCTATTTAAAACCTGTTTGGTGTTTTGATGCGTACTGTAGACCGTATCGTATCGATTTTTTCAGGCCTGAGTGGTTAATTTTTCCGCATCAAAACGACAAAACCGGTGTCAAAAAGCCGATAAACACCGCTCAGAACGATATTATTTCGATTCTAACAAGACAAAATAAGGAAGATCACTAATGATTTTTTTTTTCAAGCGGAAATAACTTCCGTTGCCAATTTTCTTATAACGCTGTTCGATGTCGCACCCTACTGTTACTAAGATATATAAATTATTAAACAAAAGAAATAATAAGCAAAAAACGTTATTTTATCAAGTTTTCAAGTAAAAAAACAAAAACTTACGTCTTAGAATTGATTGTTTTGTGTTTACATCAGTGCGCAATTTATCATTCTTGTATGTTTGAAATGACGTCAGCGTTAATGAATGAGCTGTATACTTAGGATGACGTCATTACGCTACTTACGGATTGGCGCCGTTTTGTCAAAATATTTATTAACTGATATGGATCAAACCTGTGGTGTTAGTGTATGTGAGATATTATTTCAGTATTGTATGAAAATAAAACATTGTAAGAACTGAAAATATAAATAAAAATGCTTTTTATTGTTGCTTTAAAAGACTTTGTAAACTATATAATCGAGGGAGAAAAGATAACAGCCGCATATACAAGTAGTCCATAACCTTTGTTTATTGGTAGTTTAACATCGCTTTATTTAGCCATTTGTTTTGGAAATCACGAGAGTGTTAGAATATAAATTGAACTAATATATAGACATTAAGGATTCATATAAAGATATCTCGTTCTATATATATTTACTTTGGTATCATAATATCATTCTGGTCAAAATTATGTAATAACGACGGTGTTAACGCTGATAATAAATTGTCAATTCTTGTCTATAATAACTTACTACACTCAACAGCTGGTTTAAGTGATAATTTGCTTAAAAAGAAATTTCCATGGTTTTTTAATGTCAAAACTATTTTAATCAAATGTGGTCTATCAGAAGTGTGGTTCGACAACACATTTACAAACTCTGAGTGGCTCAAACTTTCTGTTAAACAAAAGTTAAAAGATCTTTTTTTAAATGAGTGGTATTCTAAAATTGAAAATTCGAGTAACAGTTTGTTTTATAGAATAATTAAGAGAACTTTTGGATTTGAATCGTACTTGGCAAATTTAGATAGTTCATTACTGTACTTTCTTTTATTAAATTTCGAACAAGAAATCATTGATTTCCAATAGAAACGGGAAATTGGTCCAGTACTCCAATTAACCAAAGATTTTGTCCTAATTGTCAAAATAAAATTGGCGACGAATTTCATTATTTACTTTGAATGTTGTCAATTTAACGAAGAAAGAAAACGATTTTTGAAAAAAGTATATTATCAACGACCAAACATTTTTAAAACTAGAAAATCTTATGCGTACTAAAAACAAATCTGAATTTTTCAAATTGTGTAAATTTGTTAAATGTATTATTCAAAAGATAAGAACTTAACTATTCACTGAAAATACTTGTGTTATTTATATTGCATTAGTTCTAAATTTGTAATTATTGATTAGCATGTTTTGTTTGTCATCTTTTATGAGCCTCGTATGATTATATCATTTATTGTAAATTCCTCATATATGCATGTATACATGTATTGATAGAAATAAAGATTATGTTATGTTATGTTATGTTATGTTGTAAAATGACTCTAAAATTTGTCCATATTAGCATGATTATAATGTTGATTGGCTGCCCATTATTTATTTTCATTCAAATGAACGTTATAATTATTGCAGACTTCATAACACCTCATCATTGGTAACTATAATTGATTAAATATGTTTTCCGAAAATAATAAATAATAATAATAATAATAATAATATCTAAACCTGTTACAGTCATTTAAAGAGGTCTACAAAATTACGAGAGCGGTGAATGTTACTGATGGTGTTGTTGATGTTTCGCTAATTCAAGCTAACTTTTTATGAAAACTTATCTGCAAAAAAATGTCTATATAAACAACAGACTTGCGTATAATGTGACAAACAACATTTTTTAATCATCTATTTTCAAGATCTTAATTACAGAAATCTCTCTAGAATAAAACTTGTAGAAATATGAACTGCTGAAAATACTTAATATCAAAATTTAAAATAAAAAGAATCATGAATGATGTCTGTTTTGTCTTGAGTTACACCATGCAGAGTCCTTCAATTTTTTTAACACAGAGTTGCCTCTCAGAGTTACCATTACGTAAATAATTGTTAAAAAGAATGATGGAACACATGTTATTGGTTTATCAGTTGCATACTAGCCATAGTTTCTATCGGTAAGTTTAAAGTTGTATGCCTCGAGAAGAGCCATTATATTTCGAGAAAAATAAGATGATCAAAAATATTCTAAGATTTTAAGAAAAGTAAAATGATTGATGATTCAAGTAATATTTTACATGTTAGGTGTGATTACTGAATGTTTTTGTAGTATTTATCATCTTATTTCTACTGCGTTACTAACGCAGTAAGGACTGTTTTGCATACAATGTATTTTGACCTCTTTTTAGTAATTTACGTAGATTGCAAATGCTGTTCTCAATGTGTAAATTATGTAAACTATGTGTTTGTCCGCTTAACTATATTTTACTTTAAATACATTTTTAAAGCTACATGCCTCCAGATAAGCCAACATATTTCAATAAAAGCTAACTTGAGAAAAAAATACTAAGATTTTAGAAAAGTAAAAAGATTCAAGATTCAAATAATAATATACAGTACGCTCAGCGCGGCTTTTGCAAAACCCGCGTGTCCCCGCGGATGTGACTCATCGCGGACGAAACTTTGCTCAAATATTGTCCGCGTAACCCCGCGGACAGAAAATTTTCACCACCGCGGCCGTAAGCGTTTACCTCGCGGAACACTAGGGTTAATTGCGGGGGAACGCAGTGGCCAATCTCCGTGGACCGCGGTGGTATTCATCGTGAAAACGATTGAATTTTACAAGTTTTTATGGAACTTGTAAACTTTATGAAAAACATGTAATAGGTATGATGAAGTTTTGGTTGTTAGATATCTTTAACCATTGATTGAAATTAAATAGGAGGTAGGTTTCAACTTTCTAATCTATAGTATAAAGATCTGGAAACAAAGTGATCCTACGATCTTTTATTTAAGAATGAAGGATAACGTAGTTTTTGTTGTAATATATATTTTCGGTCTATTGAAATAAACAAGGGAAATACCTAAGCTGGGTAGAGGTCAAGTTTCTTATTTATCTAAACAATATCAACTATTTTCTATTTCATAATATTTTTACAGAAAAAAATAATGAGAACAGAAATCAGCAAGACAAAGGCAACGTTCATAGGACATGTTTGCCATCAGCTGTAATAAGCACGGAATAAATATATTAGGTTACATGCATGTAGAAAAAAAAATCAACCAACTATCTGTTTAGTCTGTTATTTCATCAAACATTGTAAAATTGAGGGAACACTGTTTTATTTATTTTTTTTTGTAGAAAGTTGTGATTTCCGTTGACTAATACATTCGGAGATTGGCGAGTAAAATTTCAAAACTCTTTTATAATATTTCATCGTAGATTGTAAAAATTTGGGGTGCTGTTATTTTTGTTGCAAGACATGAAATAAACATGGGGATGTAGTAAGAAATGTAATGTTAAAATTCAGAACTGTATCAAACATTGTAAAATTGGGGGAACACTGTTTTATTTAATTTTTTTTGTAGAAAGATGTGTTTTCCATTGACTAATACATTCGGAGATTGGCGAGTAAAATTTCTAAACTCTAGTCTAATATTGTAAAAATTTTGGGTGCTGTTATTTTTGTTGCAAGTTAAAATTAGAACTTTATCATAACCAAAGAAATATCTTTTATATGAAAGAAAAGGCATCCTCAGTAACCCAGGCCGTATACCGGTATTAAAAAGCAGTATTTACGGATAGTGTACCGTGGGTTCTCGCGATGAGAAAATTAACAATTAAAATTATTTTAAAAATACAAGGACTGCGTATAAATTACTTATTCTTCATGTTAAAATAAAAGCATATCCACGGTCATAGACTTATGTTAGTTTTTTTTGTTTGTTTATTTTTTTCTTTTCTTAGATTTACTTATTCTGACCCCGCGTTACCCCTCAAAACACGGATGACTGATTTCAACGATATGACTGCAATCGTCGGATTTTAATCCGCGGTGGAAACAACTAGACACCGTGGATCGCGGGGGAAATGATTGTTTTTATCGCGGACCTCCACCGCGTTTGTCCGCGGTAAAAAAAATCGTCCGCGGTGGTATCGCGGAAAAGGCAAAAGCCGCGGTGAGCGTACTGTACATGTTATATGCGATTAATGACGGAATTTTCAGAATTTATAACTGTATTTCTACTGCGTTACAAACGCAATAAGGATGATTTTTGCATATTTTGACCTCTTTTTGGTAATTTATGTGTGTTGCAAGTGCCAATTTGATTATGTGTAAATTGTTTCTTTTTTTGGTTATTTCACAATATTATAGATTTAAATACATTTTCCGAATTTCACGAAAATTAGCATGGATCTGGAGGCATGCTGCTTTAAAATGTTCATGTTAATTAGCATGAATTTCAGGAGCTTCATTTTATATAACTGTTTTGCACTGCAATGCTATTCACCGCCGTCTGTGTTATAATCATTTTTTTTTGTCAATTCTTTGATATACATGTACATACAGAAACAATACTCGAAATAATAAAAACACATGGTTGGTTTGTGAAAGTGTCATACATATGGAACAATGCTGACGTTAGGGATCATTTTATACAAACTTGTTCTTTTAACAAAAAATTGGCAAACAATTGTCCTCTCGTGAAACTGTACAAAAGTAGTTACATAAATGGCAAAGAACTGCTCTGTGTAAGGCTGAGGAGCTGATAGAGTACACATGTGGACTCAAGTCTTACTAGGTGTTTCCTATAAAAAGTTAAAATATAAATATACGCAAATCTCGGCATTAAACTTACAGATGAAGTCGAAAGTTAAAGTGGAAACCATATCTATCCACCGATTCTGCTACCGTTATAATGTAAGCTTTCTTCATTGACATGAAGTGCAGTGCTTAAGAATCCATCATAGAGTCCTCCATTTGATCTGTCAGTGTAAATTTTTCCATGGTATTTATATATTTTATTATATAACAGTTTATTAATCCTGATGTAACAATGTTACTACAATCAGTTCAAATGCCACTAAAGTTCAAGGAACATGTACATTGTAAGAGCGGTGTTTATAAATAACCTATATTTAAGAAGAAAATGGCTGAGTGACAGCTATACTGTTCACAAGGCGACACATCCGACTCGCGGAGTTCTAGGAACCCTTAATGAAGGGGCGTCCATGGCCGAGTGGTAAATGTCATTTACTTCATAACACTTGTCCTCTGCACTGCCGGTTTAAGTCCGCCAGGGACTTTGAATTCTGAGGAAACTGTTTCCAGCTAGCTTACGGATAATCGGTGGTATTATTAACTTAAGGTGCCCATTTGTGCCTTAAATAATGTTCGAAGTAGCACCTAAGGTAAAGCTGGACAGTCGTCCTTATACCTTTATAGTCCAACATAATAAACTTGTCAAAGAGACCTCGAGAAAACTTTTTGAAGGACGATGTCTTTTTCCAAGGCGTAAAGGTGTGGCATTATGGAGAGAGAAAAAACAAGCAGTTCACGCCTTAATTAGGCTATTACTTTTACAGTGTTGCGAGGCAAAACACTAAAAAATGGACCGTATTTAAATGGTTCAACAACATCCAATACAAAATGGAGCGTAAATTTTCATAAAATATTTTTTTAGGATAATATCCGTCACATCGTGATAATGAAAACTTATACCAAGTTTGCCGTGGACTTAACAGAATAGAGAGTCATATCTGAACTTCCTTTTTCTTTGACAAACCATACAAATTTCTAAACTATAATTAATTATTACTTTTTTTATTCTGCAGTAAGCAAGCCTTATAATTAACTATTTCAATTGAGAATAAAGCCAATAAATATGCTGTTAAAAATTTACCAAAAATTATGAGTGTATTTCATACTAAACTTTAATAACATCACATAGCCCTCATTTTATATCTTAATTTCCATAAATCGTGTTACAAATGAGGTGGGTTTTTTTAACTTGAAAATATCTAATAAAAAATAAAATGCATTCAAACATTGCAGAATTACGTCCCTTTGCTACGTTCCCTTAACTTAAAGATCCTGTATGTTTTGCGATTGAACTTGCTACTGTGTGTGTACCACACTTGCAAAAAAATATATATGTAAATAATTATGCAAATAAAACAATTGTCAAACATTGAAGAATGTGTAAAATTTGTACTCCAAATATTTGTGCACATTATATTTAATTTATACGTTATATGCATTCATTTCTTATTGGAAAATTTGACTTAAATTTTATAGAAAATCAATTTCTAATTACCTCTCTTTACTTACATGAAATGTTAAATTCGGAAATATCTTTATAAATAATGCTTATTGGAACTTACAATATTGACAAATCTTAATTTGAGCATCATATTTATAAAATAAAACCATGAAAAAATTGTGTTACAGGATCTTTAAATATTAAGCACTGATAAAAGTACAATAAGCTGCCCGCGAACACAGGCCTTGTCGAATGAAATTTTCACTTTTTCACAATCGGGATTCATTTATTGATAAAACCTATACATGTACATGTATTTAAAAAATAGAGCTGTTTTAAAGATACCAACGGTAGAAAATGAAAACATTTCTCATTACAAGTCAAAGAGAAATATACATGTAATGACTGAAAAATGAATGAACAAAGACTCGGTCATACAAGTTAAAACTTTACAATGATATAAACTAACATTATAATTTAGTCATACAGGTTATAATTTTACATTGATACAAACTAACAATATAATTTAGTCATACAGCTTATAATTTTACATTGATACAAACTAACATTATTATTTAGTCATACAGCTTATAATTTTACATTGATACAAACTAACATCATAATTTAGTCATACAGGTTATAATTTTACATTGATACAAACTAACATCATAATTTAGTCATACAGGTTATAATTTTACATTGATACAAACTAACATTATAATTTAGTCATACAGCCTATATTGCACAATGATAGAAACTAACATTTTAATTTAGTCATACAGCTTATAATTTTACATTGATACAAACTAACATCATAATTTAGTCATACAGGTTATAATTTTACATTGATACAAACTAACATTATAATTTAGTCATACAGCTTATATTGCATAATGATAGAAACTAACATTTTAATTTAGTCATACAGCTAATAATAATAATAATTCAGTGCTAAAAGTTGCACAATGATTCAAAATGGTATTATAATTTAGTCATACAGGTAATAAATGTACAGTTATACAAACTAATATTATAATTTAGTCATACAAGTTATTATTGCACAATGTTACAGACTACCAGTGTCAATCATTGTACAACTTTTAGCACTGCATTATGTATAGGTTAGAGTGCATATTGGGTGTTCTTCGTAAATAAGAATGCTAAAAAGGAGCGGAGCTTGCGAAGCGACTCTTGAAGTTTACTCCTACTAATCAATATTTATGCATCATGTTTTTTCCGTACACGCACATGTATATCGTCACTACGGCATAGAATTAAAAAAAAGAGGTTCATTGAAATGAAAACAGGCAAAATAACAGTAAAAATGTTTTATTACTCACGGAGCCAGTATCATTTTATAATTTCCAAATAAAAAGTTCACTTATTCCAACAAAGTATGTATGTAATATTTCTTACTTTTTATGTAAATATTACGACTCGTGCCGCTGCAAAACCGAAAGTAGGGTGTTTTTATTAATCTTACATTTATTTTTGACAATTTACTGCCATTTGTCCGAAGATGATATGTATATGAACATAATAAATATGTATGATGCATATAAAATCAAGCTACAGGTTCATTTCTGCCCGAAAAATATGTCGAGGTGACGGGCGAGGCAAGACATGTCGATTTTTTGTAGCTTATTGTGAAGTTGCAGTACATGAAAATCGGGCACATGACGAATCAGCACATAAATAAAACATTCTAGTGTTCCGTGGTATACATCTTTTCTACGTGTCATACATTCTTTCCTTATTACAATGAATTTTTACTGCATTGTTATCCATCGCTGGTTTGTTTTTAAAAGAGAATGACCTGTGTATGTTCAAAGAGGGTACCGTTTGAGAATACAATGTATTTCGCAAAGACGGTATGGATATGCACCGTGATATTGTGATTTACGGAATAAGCTATGCAAAACACGTGACCCGAAAATGTGTACCGCTACCTCTTCCAAATATGGTTATACACATTTAGGCTATCGTGTGACGTCACGCAGTGTGTTGGGCGGAAAAAATGGGCGGAGCACTAAGCCGGTTAGAGTGCATATTTGATGTTCTTCGTAAATAAGAAAGCTACAGTCGCTTCGAAAGCTCCGCTCCTTTTTAGCTTTTTTATTTACGAAGAACACCCAATATGCACTCTAACATATACACAAGAAAAGCATTAATGCAAAGCATCAAAGGGCGTCCAAGCAAGAAATGCAGAAAGTGAAGATGAATTAGTAGACATATGATGTCAAGATATTCTTATAAACTTTTCAATGGTTAATTGGGTTTTACCAGAATGAACGGACGAAAGACATTGTTCATTATGAACTTTGATTGGCATGCTAGAGATTAGAATATTACTTGTTATTTCTTTATGATCGTGATTATTAATAGCAACGGATATACATGTATACAATCATTTATAATCCATATGTGTAACGCATGATCAACATCACAATTATGTAATCACTATTAGCGATTAAGGCATCTGTTCACACTTAGTAAAAATATGACACTGTTTATATTACCATGTCATGTTGAGCATTATTGTTTATTATAAAATAATTGTAATATCTATTTTAATAAAAAAAATACAGATTTTATGAATATTGTTTTCCTCTCTTTTTTGTGTTTTTATGTGCTATTTTCATACTGAGTTTTTTTACGTTTACTACTCTTTTTTTATTAAAATTGTAAAATAAATTTTAATAATTCAATTGTCATATTGACCGACGATTATATAAGTCAAAACTTAACTGGAAAAGTCAGTAAATTATGGTTAATCTTTCAATATATAATATTGTTTATTCTTAAACCATGTATATTTACATTTGTATTTTTCTTTGTCATTTTTTAAATTATCAATCAATTAAATAATTAATAAAATCTAATTTGTAACTTTGAATAATTCTTCGGCATCTTTACTAAACACGAATAACAAATTAAATAAAATGTTTCAAAGTTGATAGTGTCATATTAAAACCATAAAAATGTACCTTTTTTCATAATTACTGTACATATTTATTGTTTTTATCTCATAGAGATAAAATGAAATATGCTATTGTTGTTGTTGGGTTTTTTTTTTCGAATTGTATGTTTATGTATAATAATAATCAATAAATTTGAGAGTTGATCTATGTTTATTAATTATTGTAACCAAACTAAGTGACAAACATTCATTTTGGAAAAAAAGCTTATTTATCTGTAAAATATCTGTTCTGTTCTGTAACGATATCAGACATCTACTCCAAAACCGGGAGAGACCGGACAATAAACGTGTGATACTATTCGCCGGTCGCTAGAATCTCGGTCAAAATAGACCGGGAGAGACCGGAATTACCGATAGGAGTACATCCCTCCAATCGCAACTACTCGGCCCTTTCCGTCAGTCTTCGGATAAGGACCTCGAACACAATAGTATGAATACACAGAACGGATGCGGTATTCCGGTCTAACCTACGCTAAGAAACTAAACATGTAAACAAATAGTAATTTCATGCTGGGAGTTGTTGACACGTTTATTTCCAATATATGTAGTAAAAGTCCACCTAAAATAAGTGAATTAATAGGTACAAAAGCAAACAATACATTATTTATATATTTACTAATATGGCTGTAAACCGAAAGTACAAAAAACCAACCTGTTGATATTTGGTTGGATTTATTTAAAATTGAACATCAGTGGGCATATTTAAATTACAAATTGCCGTCAGACATATTTTCAAGCATAAGAGTACCGGAACAGACATTAGATGTCAAATATATACAGTCATATTACATTATCTCTGTTTCTGTTTACATCTGTAAACCACGTGGTAGAACTACTTTCAATCCGTATTGTTTCCGAGGTTAATATTGTAGATAATAGCCGAGGCAGTTCCGAATGTACATCCCTCTATAAATAGATTTTCGGAATATTTAGTTCATCAACTCATCATTCTATTTTAACATACCATGATAACCTACTGTGTACTACAAAATGATAAATAAAAAAAACCGAAGAGACGGAAAAGGTTATTGCATTTGAAAATGTTTGCATTGCGAAATCCTCCAGTTCGCTATTTATTGTACTTATCGCGACATTTCATTTTTAATTAATAATAATCAAGCACCCTCATACCGATCGGAATGATCGGCTTTTATTATGACCGACTAAAAGGCTCGAGAAGGTGCTGTCGCCCTTTCACAAAATCTGATTTCATTCCATAAAGGGGCGCCGCGCTTCGGCGCGGTCCGCCAATAATTCAGTGCTAAAAGTTGTACAATGATTGACACTGGTATTATAATTTAATCAAAAAAGTTGCTGTATATGTTTTGGTTGATTCACACTAGCAATATTATTAAGTCATACATGTTATAACTGTACAATAAGTTAAACTAAAAAAGCTTTTTAATGACCAAAAAGGTTCAATAAGCCTTAGCCTTGAATCAAACATATGTACTGATGTTCAAAACTTAATATCCATCTTGGCATCTTTTTTACAAACAAAATGGAATTTTGTAGTCACATGTAATGTCATACCATAGATCGCCGGAGTCCATCCCATATAAGCACAATTCTCACGAGTACCTCCATTGGGTTGACCGGTACGAAAGTTTCTGAAAATATAAACAATATTTACTTTTATAAAAATAAATTTTCTTTCTTATTTTCACGTTTGATGTTACATACTGATCATGAAATTCACAAACAGACTAGCGCGTATGTAAGTATAAAGAAGAGTAATCCTTGTATATAGGTTTTATATTGGTATTCACAACTAAGTTTAAACTTTTTTTTCAGAACATACACACAATGGAATAAACGTCTAATCAATTACATACAGTCTGGAAATGGATCAGAACTTTTAACTTAGAAGCTATCGTCGCTTCCTTCTACTAATACATGGCAACATTTTCTACATGACAAGTGATTTCTTTACCACATGGTTTCGCATAGTTGAGAAAATAAAGGTGAATATAGCTTAGGCTTTTCAAAACAGCGCATTTTTATAGGAAGACCATTTAGTGTATGATTCACAAGAAAACAATTAATGTGCCTAATAAATTTTGAGTAGGCTACTGGATAAAAATAGCAAACCTTTCAGAAGTATAAAGTCGTGATTAAACTCTTTCGACCATATATATAGTCAAATTTTATTTATTATGCTAAAATACTAAAACAATATTTAATAACTTCTACGGACTCTTTTTATGGAATCGATTTTCCTTACTTCGAATCGATACATATATATATTATCGTATTGACGGTTTAGAATAGACGATGAATAGATATCGCGACTTCCGATTACAATTACGTCTTAAATGACAAAATAAAGTTCAAATTCAGTTTAACATTTAATGCTTAATTGTTTTGAAAAACAAACATCACTAGTAATAATGCATAAGTATTTAGATATTTTCAGTCTGTTAAAAAACATGAGAATAATGTCAATTATGTAAAAATCTTCAAAATGATGTCGTTATGTTTACAAGGCAACCGTCATCGAAAATGAGTCAAAAACTGCGGACGTCTTAGCTGTAATAAGCGGTCACCTTTATATACCGTGTGTATGACTGACCGCAAGAAATTTTATTATAAGTACCCAGTCTATCGCATGACTGTTAAATATCATCAATCATATCTAAAAAAATCATTACTACGGGAAACAAAGTAAAACAGTACAAGGTAAACTTTTACTAGTAAAATAATTATCAATTATTGAGTACCGCTGAAGTCGGTGTTAGTGGTTGTGAGGGATATTGCACATTTTTTATAAACCCTTATGTTCAGACCCAATCCAACCGAGTTTGCAATTTTCATGTAATTATATTGTGATTAATGATTGCGAGGATCAATCTTTCTCCAGATAGTTATCAAATATACGTACGTGAATGATTCAGGTTTACCAGTTCTTTCTGATATCCAAGTACCCTCCTCTATCTCGTCAGAATAACCGATCCACAAACTGAAACCATAAAAACGTTTTAACCCCTTGATAAAAGTATTCTCTGCTTCATTTTCAATGTCAGACACAGTTGCTCCTAGACGCTTACAATGGGCACGAGCTTCACTGAACGTTTTTGTCTCGTCAACATACAAATAGCAATATGATGAATATTTTGTCCAGTCCGATAGACATGTATAATCAAAATTTACCAATTTTAAAAGTTTAGCTTGAGTTTCTTTTAAAGCTTCTATTTCTCTCTGCTGGGTACATATCAACTGCTCTGTTGTGTCACTCTTAAGAGACACTTCCCTCATATCTTTTACATTATTTGCGATTATTTCGTCCAGTTTACTCAGTTTTGTTTGGATTTTATCATCAATTTTTGCATTGATCACTTCTAGATTGCTTTCCATTTCTTCTTTGTCATCTTTGAGTTCGTTTTTGAGCTCTGAGAAGTTCTGATTTAGCAGATCAGTTTGTTCATTCACTAGACCCGTAAGTTTTTCCACTTGATTTCTTGTCCAGTTTTTCTCCCTTTCACTTTTGCCTGTCATCTCAATTTTGAACTTCGAGTAACTTTTAGTTAACTGGTCATTTTGTAAATGAATCTGATCGGTTAGGTTTTCAAAGTGTTTTTCTAACTGATTTGTATGCTCTGTTAACTGAATAGTAAGATTTTTCATTTGATTTCTTGTCCATTGTTTCTCTCTTTTAAGTCCTAATAGTACCAGCACCTGGCTTGACTTTAGATGTTCAACACGTTTTGCAGAATTGGTTTGCTCCTTTTTTCCTGTCTGTTGATCCATTATGGGACACATTTGATCCTTGAAATTTATCATAGAATTGTTAAGTTCATCGAAATTTTGTTGCAATGACACAAACATTTCTTTTGCCAGTTCGTTGTCAGCACTTACTCGTGATTCAACAACGCTCATTCTTTTCTCAACGATATCAAGTCTTCCTCTTAAAGATTTTGCATCTATTATTAAAACACCTGATAAAAATAAGAGGCATTTCACTGTATTTCCCATTACATTATACATCGTTTTCTTTATGTTTACTTTCAGATAAAAGTCTTGAAAATACTAAAGTATAATGAAACGTTTAGTCTTAGAATAACAGCTTGTTATAAACTATCAAATACACTTTTGAGAAGAAATCAACTATGAGTTAGCATTCGCAGTTCGGCAATGTTTGATGCTATCTGGTTTTTTTAGACACATATCCTGGCAACATTACAGAATACCGTATTTCTCCTTAAAATCTCCCCACCCCTACCCGGTCAGGACAATTCCCGCCATGTTCTATTTATTTGAAACTTCAATATTCATTTAAAACTAACATGGTTTGCAATGACAAAAAAAGAAATATACAGTAAATTGATGAAAGTAATTTTGCATTTGTTGTATGTGTACACCTGCAGGTTTTAGACAATAAGAAAACGTCTAAATTTATTCTGGACATATATTTACCAAAGTCGTTGTCATCTACTAAAGACACTTGGAGTGTAGACAAGTTTGTACAGAATTTCATAACGTTTTAAAATTATGATACTTTATGAAGCTTTTTAAAAATTTGTCAAAATAGAAGAGACCATGCAGGTCGTAATAATATGCAAAAATATTTTGACAAAAAAAATATAGCCATGGTGTATACTAGCTTGGATCAAGAAGAGGAGCCACTCACATTACCCCAAGTGTTTGTGT